>NC_052310.1:14918119-15218119 GCF_016432855.1 Salvelinus namaycush
AGCATGTATGTTGGACCTTTATTGAAAAGAATGCAGAAACTAACTTGTATGTACGTTTTTTATGAGCTCAAGCAAGAAAGCAAAAACAACTATTAACATAATTACATTTCACGTTCAAGTTAGTAGCTGTAAATCTGAACAGCTTGCATGTTGGACTATTACCGAAAAGAGCCGGCATAACCAAACACCAGTTAAACCCCCCCCCACATCAAATCCCTCATAGCTATCCTTTGACAAATGACAGGAGTGGCAAAGAGTGGCATGTCAGCTAAAAAGGCTGGTACCCAGGCTAGCTCAAACATGAAAGAATGAACTTCATAGCCATTAGTTATTTCTGTGCATTACAGAGAAATAATGCACACTAGAATGTCAGAAACTACATTTGTTTACATCCCTATTAGTGAGCATTTCTCCTTTGCCAAGATAATCCCTCCATCTGACAGGTGTGGCATATCAAGAAGCTGATTAAACAGCATGATCATTACAAAGGTGCACCTTGTGCTGGGGTCTTCTTTTTTTTACTCTACAATTTGCAGTTTTGTCACACAACACAATGCCACAGATGTCTCAAGTTTTGAGGAAGTGTGCAATTGGCATGCTGACTGCAGGAATGTCCCCCAGAGCTGTTGCCAGAGAATTTAATGTTCATTTCTCTACCATAAGCCGCCTCCAACGCCATTTAAAAAAAAATGTCAGTACGTCCAACCAGCCTCACCGTCTTATGGGCGAGCGATTTGCTGATGTTAACACTGTGAACAGAGTGCCCCATGGTGGTGGTGGGATTATGGTATGGGTAGGCATAAACTACGGACAACGGACACAATTGCATTTTATCGATGGCAATTTGAATGCACAGATATACCATCACGAGATCCTGAGGCCCATTATATTATATTATTTTGCCATTCATCCGCCGCCATCACCTCATGTTTCAGCATGATAATGCATGGCCCCATGTCGCAACGATCTGTACAAAATTCCAGGAAGCTGAAAATGTTCAAGTTCTTGCATGGTCTGCATACTCTGACATGTCACCCATTGAGCATGTTTGGGATTCATATCTTTATTCCCAGTCATGTGAAATCCCTAGATTACAGCCTAATGAATTTATATCAATTGACTTATTTCCTTGTATGAACTTTTAACTCAGTAAAATCTTTGAAATGGTTGCATGTTGCGTTTATATTTTTGTTCAGTATTATTGAATACAGATCCACAAAAAAATCTTTACTTTTTTAAACTATTTGAATACAGATCTTAGAAAGTGACTACTTTTCAAAACTTTGTGAATACAGAACTCAGAAAGTAACTACCTTTTAAAACCGAACACATATCAGAGAAAGCAACTAATTAACTACCATATTATGTAAATAAGGTATTTCTGTTTTTATTTGTAATACATTTTTTACAATTTCAAAAAAACTGTTTTCGCTTTGTCATTATGGGGTATTGTGTGTAGATTGATGAGGATTTTTTATTTATTTAATCCATTATAGAATAAGGCTGGAACATAACAAAATGTGGAAAAGGGAAGGGGTCTGAATACATTCCGAATGCACTGTACTCTAATGTTGAGGTGATTCCATGTCCTTCATGTATTTAATTATAGGCTATAGGCAATATTAAGATTAATATCCAAGAGACCTCCAAACTATGTGCTAATGATCATATATATAAACTAATTCAACTAACTGTTGTAATTTTTGGCTTTTCATCAAACATTTGGCAGTCATCACATTTGTTTTGTTTTCAAATAACTTGCATATTTTCAAATACCTTCAAATATTATATGGTTTTCTGAGAGGTATTCAAAATACTTTCAAATATGACTTGGTTTTCTGAGACCTGTATTTGAATATAAAAGAAAATAGTTATTTTTATTTGAAACGGTACAAAAAAATATATTCGACTACCTTGAGATTTGAATGTTGGTATTTAAAAATAAACCACAAAATACAATTATTTCTGCCCATGTGCCTCACACTCCCCCCGTCCCCCACCTTGCTGCCCTAGGTGACACAGAAATAATGGAGGAGGGAAGAGAAAGATCAGAGTGATCCATATTCATCGGTCCCATCTACTCATGAGCTGTATTTATTAGGCTGCAAACAGAAGAAAAAAAATACTGAAAATCGGGAGGGACTAACTGAACATGTCCAATAAGAAACCCTCATTTTCGTTTTCCATTGCAAAATGTTTTGCTACAGTGTGCAGTAATGAATACAGACGGGCCTGTTACTATCCTCCCACGTGACAAGGATGATGATGAGGTGAATAAATGAATGGAATCCAACTCATAGATGGTCCCCACTAGCTAACAGTGTTAGAAAAAAAACATTCTAATTCAGATTTGATCAAATGTTGGAGAAATTAAGTCTGTTTAAGGCGAACAGCATTGAGATAAGATATTATAATATAACATATTAAAATGGAGATGGAGAATTAAAGATATTTCTTAAGGGACCCGAGTGTATTATGGTCTTGGGTTGAGATTCACAGAATATGCTTAAAGGTGCAATATGCAGAAATTTCTCCACCATTTCCTGGTTGCTAAAATTCGAATAGTTTGCCTAATTTCAGTTTATGTGAAACAATAAGCAATAGTGTATAGTGCAGAGAATCATTGTGCCATCTAAACCGCTGTGAAATATATTTTCATTAAGCAAAAATATTGTATTTTCAGCTGATGTACAAACCGAAAGTAAAAGACGCAAAAACTAAACTTAAGAACGGAAAGCATAGAAATAGTGCACATATAACAGATCTACCGCTTCTCAGACTTGCTTTCAATGAGAATGACAGATCTATAACAAAACATTTCCACGTGAATTTGGTTAAATATTGCCACTTTAAACTGATTGTGAGCAATATACTGTAGGGCTATTGGACCCTAAATGACCTTCTTTACTTTGATTTTAAACAAAGACTAGGATTGTGAGCAGAGAGATGGTGGGATGGCTTGCGTGTCAAAAGAAGCTCTGGAGTTAGAAGAACCTCGCAAGCGGATTTCATACAGTACATCTCTTCCTAAACATTCCACATGGGCAGACATGAGAAATGTTATCTACGTGACAAAATACTGTAGTCACATATTATGATACAACTGTGGCAGTCGTGTCATAATATTGCCAATTGATGGTAGCTACTTAGCATCAATCAAGCCCTTTGTATAAACATACATTTGAATGCGATGTGTCCTGAGCTAAAAGTACGAAGCCGGTTACAGGAAGAGCAACAGCTGCATTGGATAAGGCCAAACATAATCTAAATCTATCTGAATTATCTTAAGCCGACTAAAATATACAACAGGTAAACGGCGGGATGTGTGTATTCACCATGGACTTAGGTGGACCGCCCGCCTGCCCGACACACACACCCCACTGCTTGGCTGTGCTTAAACAAAGGCGGGGCAGACAGTGTGGGATGATCATGAGTAGGAAGGTGGGGAGAGGAGAGGACGACACCCAGGGGAACATGTGTAAATCAGGCCAATAACACGGCCGGAACTCCGTCTTCTCCAATAAAGCCATCTGATCAGCTTTTTACAGACTCCCTCCATCCTCCCTCCAACATTGGGTCGTACCAGCCACACGCTGCCCTGACTTTGGGGCACCAGATTTACGAGCTCGTCAAAGCCAAATTGGGGGTGTCTTGGCCAGACAAAGTGGGACAGATTGGTAAGGCTTTATTGGGGCGCTTTGAAATGCATGCTGGGTAGAGAGAGGCCGGCCGGCACAAATCACGTACCATGACAATGGCTGGATGTGTAGGGGGCTTGAGAGATATATATCTTCATGTAAACGTAGAGATATATAGGCTACACAAAGTGATGCAACTGCTTTAGGCTTACTGAATATCCATATACCATTCACAGTCTCTGACCAAACATGCTAAACAAAATATCCTTTTATGTCATCCACAAAACGAATCAAACATGGAAAGACGGATAGCCTAGTCAATTTGGGCCGGCGGGGCGACACACTCGACTACAATCCAATGCTGAGCGCCACTATTTCCCTGTCCTCTGGGGACATCAGGCTGGTTTTCCAGTGACATGCTCCACACCAAGGTGGGTGGAGACGGCATCAAGTGGAGTGTGTGACACAATTTAACAAGGGCACAACACACACACACTCTGACCGCAGGCAATCACCAGGGACGCTGGGTGAGACACTGGGCCAACGGGTATTAGCATAAATCAATCCAGCGCTCGGGTGAACAGCAACAGCATCGCCACATGCTCAAGGCAGCAGGCAGTGGCTTGCTCTGAAACCCTCATTAGACTGACATCCTCTATACATGATCACCATGTTCCATCATTGGGCTCATGTACTGTGTGACAAAGGATTTTTAACAATGGGAATACTGGAACTGAAGTGAGGAGGAAACAGACTAGCTACAGATACTGATACGAATTTTGATATAAATAATTTGTGTTGCCTCCAAGGACCGACTGTCAGACGCTAAAATCACTAACTGAAACAAAGAAACCATCAGAAATGATTGCTTGTATCAGGTCTGTCAATTAGAAATCCAGACAAGTAGAACATACTGTATTGTACATGAACAGACATGCCAGAGGATAGAAAGCAAGGGGGGGATTCTATGAGGAGTCGGGGAACATTTTAAATGAAGGTCATATCGGAGGAAAGCAGTGCACCTTGGCTGGGAGCCAAACCTTGGTTGCCATGGTGAGAGCCCCGTCTATCCATATCCTTCCACTGTCAGGGGGATGCGTCAGGTCAGTGGATTGTTTTGAATGTGGAACGCCTGGCACTACTTTATCTTCTTGTTGCTAGTGCGGTGAATCCAAGCGTGAATAACTATACTCAAAATAGCCTACAACGAATTAATTACATTACCAACTCAAGGACTTTTTGCAATAAAACATGAGCCGGTATTAATTCGGTTTGCATTGTAAAATATCAAATAAATATGTAATTATGGGAAACATCTGTGCCTTGATTGTTCAACAGTGGGAAGTGGGAAGTTGTTGGTGCAATGAGAAGTTGCAGCAAAAGAGAATATTCAAACTGTCACGGCGCTAGTTGAGAGCACAGCCGCAAACAAACAGCATGAAAGAACACAAAAGGAGAACGCAGCTGAGCTCCGAGAGACAGGAGGGAAAAATACTCCGGTACAATCAAGACACACTTCTTCATCATCAAAGTCTTCCTTAATAACAGAGTATGCAGGTACAGTATCTCCCTAAGTGAAGCAAAAGTCACTGACAAAAGGAATGACAACAAGAGAAACAACATGGTTTCAACCTGACGAGACATAAGGGGATAATTTACTAAACAACAGCTGCTGACTTCTTACATGGCAAAACGTATGTTATCAAATGTCCTAGACTTTAGTAGCAACATTTGCATTGATGTGACGTTGTTATAAGTAAAATGTGTATGTATAAGGGGAACTGACCCTCATAAGCCAAATTGTATCTTAAAAGGCATCGTTTCAGACTGAGGGGTGCTGTAACTCTGTTAGTGTTGCTGAACTTCTGTCTGTCTGTGGCATGGGCTCAGGGAGAGAGTGGAGGGGTCAGAGACAAAGCTCAACAGGGTCACGGTGCAGGGAGAGAGAGCAGACTGAGCGAAGTTCCGATGGAGAGCCGAGGGACGGAGGCCGTGGGTGCGACCGACGAAAACACAACCACACCTGACATCTGGAATGAGATGAAGGGGCTGAGAGACATGGTGGTGGAGCAGAGAGAAAAGCTGAGGAACACGGAGGCCAGAGTGGCAGCAAGTGAGGGCCTTACAAAGGAGCAGAGAATCACCACAAAAGAAGTAGACGAACTGAAGACAGACAATACGGCCTTGGAGGCCAGACTGACAGCCAGTGAGAGCCAGGTGGAGAAACTGAAGAACAAGAATGCAGGTAGGCCTAATACACCTGTGTACGAATTACGATGAACAACATTTTGTTCCTCATCTGCTTTATATGAGCATTAATGGCTTACGTTTACATCATTTCAAGCCAAGAAGCTGAACTGTCAGGAGCGGAAGCCAAAGAGACTGCCAGTGAGAGAGAGTGCAGCCAGCGAGAGAACAGAACAGCGCAAACCGGCTCTAACCAGAATAGAAAGAGGAGTGGGAGGCCCCGGTGCACAACTGAGCAAGAGGACAAGGACATTAGAGTGTCTAGTTTGAGAAACAGACGCCTCACAAGTCCTCAACTGGCAGCTTCATTAAATAGTACCCACAAAACACCAGTCTCAACGGCAACAGCGAAGAGGCGACTCCGGGATGCTGGCCTTTCTCAGGACAAGAATAGACTGATGAGTTTCAGAAGAAAGTTCTTTGTTTCTGGACATTTTGAGCCTGTCATCGAACCCACAAATGCTGATGCTCCAGATACTCAACTAGTCTAAAGAAGGCCAGTTTTATTGCTTCTTTAATCAGGACAACAGTTTTCATTTGTGCTAACATAATTGCAAAGGGTTTTTCTAATGATCAATTAGCCTTTTAAAATGATAAACTTGGATTAGCTAACACAACGTGCCATTGGAACACAGGAGTGTTGGTTGCTGATAATGGGCCTCTGTATGCCTATGTAGATATTCCATTAAAAATCTGTTGTTTCCAGCTACAATAGTCATTTACAACATTAACAATGTCTACACTGTATTTCTGATCAATTTGACGTTTTTTTAAATGGACAAAAAAATTGCTTTTCTTTCAAAAACAAGGACATTTCTAAGTGACCCCAAACTTTTGAACAGTAGTGTATGTCACTGAAGGGTGTAGGCTCTATGATGATACTGACAATAACATGATCTTTAGTAGCTTCCTGCTCTTCACTGTGCGAGAACATTGTGAATGCTCAATGCTGTAATGGTCTGAGGTGAACCTATTTTTGGAGCCCCAAATGCATGATAAAAATCAATACTACTGGGTGTTGTTCATTAACAAAGACATTGTCGACAAAACTTGGAGTAAAACAACCTTATATTGTGTTATAACGAGGTTAGACAGTTGTTCTTAGCTCATGAGGCATTTCTAAATGACATTATTCAAAAATCAAATGGGCCTATATCACTAACTGAAATGATCATTGAAAAGTTGTTCATATTGCAGAATGTATCTTTACATCCTATTTTCATTTAAACGTGATCATGTGGAAAGGGTATTATCAAATCAAATGTTATTCGTCACATGCTTTGTAAACAACAGTGAAATGCTTACTTACGGGCCTTCCCAACAATGCAGAGAGAGAGAGAAAATGTATAAATAATTGAAAAGTAATAACACATAATAATAAAAATAATAATAATAGTAAAAGTAATAATAAATACACAATGAGTAACGATAACCTGGCTATATACACTGTACACAGGGTACCAGTACTGAGTCGATGTGCAGGGGTACGAGGTATTATCTGTTCTGCTGTAACAGTTCTACGAACTTCTATCACATAAAAATACATTGACAAACTTGCATATATTTCTGGCAGATTGCCCATTTTGGAGGTAGCTAGGTGTTTTGCAGACAGCAGTTGTAAATCTACCATAAGTAGTAGAACACTATACAAGCCGCTGCAATAATGCCTACACCAGACCAATTAGGATCAGGTTACATAGCGCTGAGGCGTGTGGATAGAAGGGGATCAGTTCAGGCCCAGTAGGCAGACAGACAGCGTGCTAGGACTTACGCTAGGCTAACGCTACGCTAACGTTAGCGTAGCCTAGCCTACAGTCTCACTGATAAAAACCTCAGCCGCTTCAGATACATGTAACGCTTTCAATAGCGATTAATGCCCAGTTCCTTATACACAGGGGACTGACTCTCTGTCATCTCAGCTAAAAGAAAAGCCCTGACAGAAACTGATGTGGATGGCTGGGCTTAAATGTATGAAATATTCATTAAAATAAAGGGTGGAAGCTCATGAATCATTTATAAAGTCTCTGTATTTGTGTTGGATTGTAGTATTTAATCCCCTTTAGGTTGCTTCAGATTGGGACTAATCGGCCCTTTCTGAGGATAAGGTTCTGACTGCGGGTTGGATGGGGACTTGTGTGCTCAACTGCCCGCACAGTCCACACTAGGGAGTGGGCAGTGGAGCAGATACAGGCCATTGATAGTGGGATGTAGTGCACTCAGTCAGTCAGCGGGGAGGGCAGAGTTGATAGCCGTGACGGTGGATTCAGCGGAGCCAGGGTTCTATCCGCTGGCTTGGGGAGCAGAGGAGAGCCGGAGTGGAACGGCTTAGACGGGGGCTCGGGAGAACAGGGCGGAACCCGAGGAACGACGGAGCGAAAGGTAGCATGAAATGAGACTGGGAGAGAGTCCCTCTCTCCCTCTTCCCCCACCCTCTTCAGGGGATGAGTGGCGCTCACGTAGGGGGCTGTAACGAGGGGATGACGGGGTGGTAAGGAGAAAGGTGCATTGTGTACTCCAGAACCAGGCATGGAGAAGGGCACCTCGTACCTAATTCTCGGGTTCTATATATAGGACCCCTCACTTCTTATGTGGAGTGCAGTCACTGACAAGCACTTGTGGTTGTCTGGGGAAGGAGGCTCGTATGGGGGGAGGGGAAGAGCGCTTGAGATACTGGCATGGGTTCTGCCACCCCTGGCATGGTGGGGCCCATTGGCATAAGGCACATTGGTGTGCCAGCTGCTGATAAGGGGATTGCGTCGCACAGAGGATGAGCTGTGTGTGTAGGGGACAGGGGACAAATAGAGTAAAATAGCAGTCTATTTTGCTTATTTCTGGAGGGTGGGGGTGTGTGTGTGTGTGTGTGTGTGTGTGTGTGTGTGTGTGTGTGTGTGTGTGTGTGTGTGTGTGTGTGTGTGTGTGTGTGTGTGTGTGTGTGTGTGTGTACCTGCGTAGGTGTGAGCAATGTCCATTGACAAAGAACTTCTGTTCTTATTGTCTGGCAGAGCCCCTACACGATTCCTTCCACCCTAAACCTCTCTTTTGTGTGATGTTTGTTTTGGTAGAATGCCGGGAATTCTCTGGTGTTTGTACTTGGTTATCAAAGTGACAACATCCTTTGAGGTAGGAAAACAGGAGCACGAGGCGAGCTCGTCTGTTGGGCAGCACAACCAGGTCCTTGTAGATCAATACAGAGGTCAAACAATCGATCCCAGATTGAAGCCATTTGGTTGGTGTAAGCCTTTGATGTCTGCGGGCAGTTAGATCGCAGCACAGTCCTCCGAGAGCTGACTGAATCAAAGTTTAGAACGTGAAGGAATGAACTCCTAGGGATTTGAGTAGCAATAACAGGCTAGGTAAAAGTATAGCCGTCAATCTTTATTCTGTCAACACCAAACATATAGATGGCTCCCAAAATAGGCATTCAAATCCCAAACTGGGAAAAGGAAACACGAAATAGAACAGACAGATGCTGAGAAATGGACGTTTTGGAGCTCTGTACAGAGAAGGCATTACCTTTAGAGATGCTCAGCTAAATTTAACAGCAAATTGACAGCACAACATTCTACAAACAAAAAAAACATTCCCCCCCATCTATACAGAAGCCTTGTACAGTCCTAGGCTGTCTTAGTGGGTGTGTATGGCACGTGGTATGACACACGCTATCATCACATCAGAGTTGCTACCGTTCTTGCCTGAGGTGTATTCTCATGCACAACACAACCACATGACTTTCTTTACCAACCAATCGACGGAGGAAAGCACATAGAAAATCCAACATCCATGTCCCCAAATCCAATCACATAACAGAGAACATTTATGGAGAATTGGCTGTAATAAAGCAATAACGGATAACACTCCAGTCTGCATCAACATCATAACAACTGTCTGCATGATAAAAGGGTCTCGTACTAAATGAATTTCCCCTACAGCTACAGTACATTAGCTAATGGTTTATATTGATACATGTGGGTTTCAGCATCTCAGGAGCTGTGGTGATATATTCCAACTAAGAGAGGGAGTCGCTGATAAAGGTTGAATAGGAGTATAGGGAACATTAGGTTCTGTTTTCAAAGTTGGCTTGTTCTTTTAGTGTGCAGGAGTTGCTAGCGGCTTCCCAGAAGTCTGCAGTGCGGATGTGTGGACCCCTCTTCTCTCCTCCAGATCATTTACTGAGCTGGGTTTGCGTGGGCAGATGAAACCCAGAGAGGAAGAAAGAGGAAGCCAACGCTATAATAATACAACATTATTTTCGGCTCTGAAAATATCTCGGCGTCTAGCGGCAGTGGCATATCAAGTGCTGAGTCGTTCCAGTCCCGGGAGTTTGTTACTCACATGAGAAGGAAGGAGAGTGAATTTAAATGAGGACACAAGAGAATGAGGTCACTGGATTTTAGGTAGTTTTGACCAACAATCAGGCTCCCTGACAAAGTGATATTGAATATTAAAAAGTCCGCTATTGAATTTGTGGCGTATTTTTGTCTTAAAACGTATTTGTATTCATTTATAATAATAAATGTACCTGTAGAGGTAACACCTATACAATGTTTACACTCGACCTAGGGCCGTTGCCATGGAGACCAGGCCAAAGGTCAAATGTGACGAGATTGACACTGACCTTCTGAAGGAAGAGAACGATTCTCCCAACCATTTCGGTCCTCTGCTCCTCCAGGCAGAAGAGGGTGCGCGGTGTGCGGATGAACACCTTGGTCTTGCCGTACGCCACGTCCTGCTCGAAGCCGCAGCTCTGCAACAGCTTCTTTACCGCCTCTTTTTCCGATGGGAGGTCGTGATTGGGCCACGTGAACTCCGAGATCATCTTGTACCTGAAGGGGTGGAATGGAGGCCGAGGGGAAAGGAGTCCAATATTAGTGGACATCAAAATACTTAAGCTCGATCGCAAACCAGAGTGGTTCTGATTGCTCAGTGGTCAGAGCATGGGGTGTACAATGCCATTTATTGGTTTAATTCCTGCATGGGTCATAAACACAGTATACAGTGTGTTAAATGTATGTCACTTTGGACAAAAGCATCAGCTAAATGACTAGAACTTAAATTCCTAATGGTGTTTGCTTCTTTTATGAAACCTGAACCACAGAAAAACTGCCCAGCAAAATACAGAATGATTTGTAACTTTACAGGACACTGTGATAAGATATTATTTGACTGTCAAGAGAGGTCAGCAGGCCTGACAAAACATTTCGTACATGAGTTATTTCACTGGCATTTTACTGCTAAGGCATGATGTAATACCAAATTCATCAGTGAATGAAATGATAGTTCGAGGAGCGGGATAGTTAGAGGAGAAGTGTGTTATGCAAAATAATCACTGTTAACTATCACAGCTATTACCTAATCTATCCTGAACAAAATTATGAAACGCAACATGTAAAGTGTTGGTCCCATGTTTCATAAGCTGAAATGAAAGATCCCAGAAATGTTCCAGACGCACAAAAAATATTATTTCTCTCAAATTGTGTGTACAAATTTGTTGACATCCCTGTTAGTGAGTATTTCTCCTTTGCCAAGATAATCCATCCACCTGACAGGTGTGGTGTATCAAGAAGCTGATTAAACAGCATGATCATTACACAGGTGCACCTTGTGCTGGGGACAATAAAAGGCCACTCTAAAATGTGAAGTTTGTCACAGAACACAATGCCACAGATGTCTCAAGTTGAGGGAGCGTGCAATTGGCATGTTGACTGCAGGAATGTCCACCATAGCTGTTGCCGGAGAAATTAATGTTAATTTCTCTACCATAAGCCGCCTCCAAAGTTGTTTTAGAGAATTTGGCAGTACGCCCAACCAGCCTCACAACCGCAGACCACGTGTAACCACGCCAGCCCAGGACCTCCACATCCGGCTTCTTCACCTGCGGGATCTTCTGAGACCAGCCATCCGGTCAGCTGATAAACTGTGTTATTTCTGTCTGTAATAAAGCCCTTTTGTGGGGAAAAACTAATTCTGATTGGCTGGGCCTTGCTCCCAAGTGGGTGAGGCCCTCCCAGGCCTCATGGCTGCGCCCCTGCCCAGTCATTTGAAATACATAGATCAGGGCCTAATTCATTTATTAGAATTTACTTATTTCCTTATATGAACTGTAACTCAGTAAAATCGTTGAAATTGTTTAATGTTGCATTTATATTTTTATTTAGTATAATTTGACCGAGGAAGGGCAGGGCAGTGGGAGAACGAGACAGCTGTGAATGAATTAGGGAAAGGGATTAGCAGTTAAGAGAGTGTGTGTGTGTTTGTATGTGTGTTTGTGTTTGCATCTGTTTGGGACCATTTGGAGCTTGTGTGCGACAGTGCAGTTTGGACCAAATCCAAATGAAACATTTGGTCAGTCTTGACTGCCAAGAGTCCAAAATAAATCCTATAAAAATCCTCCTTTTGCACAGAATATAAACCTGTTTCTGTTTCCCAGATAACACACTTTTAGAGGAAAGTGTCCGAATTTATTATGCAACATCTCATCTGATGTGAGAGATTTGCTGCCACCTCAGTGACATCACTGCTGTCGCCTAGCGCCCAATCTAGCTCCGGAAGGGAGACACAAGGTGATGTGATGATGCAAAGCCCATCCTCCTCTCTCCTCTGCACAGATCTCTACGACTTAGTCCAGTACTGACTGGATTCTGCTTGATCAAACTCAAGCCCGGTTTATTCACGAGTTGGTGTTAGTAGGAGAACTGCTGTACATAAAATAATATCATAGTATCATGGTAGAGACAAATGGTTGGGAATGTTCAGTCTATACTGGTGAATGGATTGAAAACAGAGGCAGGAAGTAGTGAGGGTCATAGTCTCAATACAACTCATCACAGAGCTTGTTGTCCCAACTGAATTGCAGTGCGTCGACTGAATTCGATGAAAAGGAAATTCATTAAATACATCCACTGTGTTACAAGGCCGTTCCTAGTCAAGGGCACAGGAACATTGTGTTGGTGGGGAAGTATCAAATCAATTGTCTGGGACATTGGCTAAACAACACCTTAATACCGGACAGCAGGAAGTAACAAGATAAGGATGAGGTAGGTAGGGAGAAAGGATGACGTTGCCCCTAGCCAATGATCTTATGCAGGGGTGGGCATCTTGTTCAGGCTCTTGTTCCAGCCCAGTTATAACACAGGTCCCGTAACAACATCTTGTAATGAAATCACACACATCATCATGTATTTTTTGCACTTCGCACAATGCTTTAGCACTATGAAAACGTCCCTCTGACGGTAAGAGTGCTGATCTAAGATCAGGATCACAACTTTTAGATCATAATGAATAAGATTACATGGACAGGAGAGACTTAATCCTAAATCAGCACTAGTCTGAGAAGCTTTTTGAATACGGCCCTGATTCTACTTCTACCCGGGAGACGGGGTGGAAGCTCGTACCTCTGGAGGAAGCGGGCGTACTCCTGACGGTTGGCGAATCCGGCGCGGCGTACACGGACGTTCTCCAGTAGGCCTAGGTACTCGACCTGGTGGCGACAACGCTCGTGCTCGAACAGCAGGGGCGACTTGACGTCGTTGGGCTTGATGCAGCGCACGTAGTAGGGCTCCTACAGGCACACACACGCCACAGTAAGGGGACACATCATTGGCTACTATGGGGTTCGTCAGAAAGTGGCACAGAACACTGACAACAAGTCAATAGTGTAACATGGCTTTACCTCCTGGTCTCCTGTCTATTATCTACACTGATGTGGAAGAACGGGAAACGGGAAAGCTAATTCCTATAGGATACCCAACATGTTTTTTCACCTATCCTGTGAGTTCACATTTGTGTAATTTTGGAGGAGAGGAGCTGAGGAAAGAAAACCACTTTAGACGTTGAAATACACACGCACACACACACACACCAGCCAAATCAGTAGTACAAACAGAAAATTGGAAGTTGTTGGCCAATGAAATAGTTTCCCGGCGGTGGCCGCGCCCTTCACCTTGCAAGCCAGGTTCTCCACCAATGCGATCATGGAGTTCTTAAAGAGGGTGGCGGCCGTTAGGGGTCGTTTGGTGACCTCAGTGATCCTCAGCTTGCCCTCCGGCCACATCACCTCCAGCACTGGGTTGGAGCTACGGAGAGAGAGAAAGAGAGATAGAGGAGGAGAGGAACAGAGAGAGGAGAAGATTGTTCATCAGTTCATCATTGTAGGTGCTGCTGTTCTGTTTTTTGAAGGCTACTGCGGTGTCATGTGAGGGGAATAGGGGGAGAGGAGAGGGGATAGCAGGTGTGTGTTAAGTCTCACCTGTTGTACAGTAGCCTTTTGAAGTCCTGGAAGAGAGTGTCCTTGTTCTTGTCGATGAAGCCAACCACAGAGTACCTGTGTAAATACAAAAGCGCACACACACACACACACACACACACACACACACACACACACACACACACACACACACACACACACACACACACACACACACACACACACAAACCTCTTGATCATCTTTTTCTGACACTAAGACCGTCTTAAAACTTGCATCACCGAAGACGGTGCATACAAATGACAACAGCGTCTCCTAAACCCTACTCAGAAACGATTCAAATGGATGAATCACAGAATAATTACAGAACAAATCCTCTGTTTCCAGTCTGAGACAGTGGAAGAGTAGGAGCCATCTGTGGTACTCAGTAAGACCCAGGGGAAACTGGCCCATTACACCCCTTACTCTACAGTATCAGCCTGCATCTCAAATAGCACCCTATTCCCTATATAGTGCACTCCTTTTGGCCAGAACCCATTGACCAGAGACCTACAGTATGGGCCCTGGTCAAAGATAGTGCACTATCTAGGGAATAGGGTGCCATTTGGGATGCAGAGAGTCTCAAATTTGAGTGCTCCCTGAACCAATTAGGCTACGCTGCAGGAGGCAGAGTCCATGGTTATTATAATGGTCTCATCTTTAAAGCCATATAATATGTTAACTATGGGGAGTTAGCTAGAGCTGCTGGGCTGGACAGGCATGCAGGCACTGAGGATGGTTGACACACTGTAGCATACAAAGCTTGTGATTTGGTTGATAGTGTTTGATGATCTCACGCTGTTGTACTGATTAGGGTATTAAGAGAACATAGTGAAGTGCAATGAACTCACTACTGTCGCCACAGTGACTTTTAGCCGAGAGTGTTCCATACAGTACACCACCGCAACGGTTACTTACACGACATTCCCTGCATAGTGCCGGACACGGAAATCTCTGTCAAACTCCAAACTCTTGTCTGTCGGGGAGAGCTGAGGATGGAGAGAGATAAAGAGAGAGAGACAGAGAAAGAGGGAGAAAGAGAGAGAAATTGAGTAACGCAAACCGGGGGAAGTCGGGACTAGTAATCTAGTAGCTCCCATGCAGAGGAGATAAAAAGATGGGGCAATTTACTCTAATATCAAAGATATCTGTTTTCATATGTGCTATGCTCAGTTTTTCTTTACTGGAAAGTTGCCTCCCCAGATATAACATAGTGTATACCATTAGAGAGGAACAGAAGCAGCATCCCCAGATGAGAGAGAGAGGAAATCTGTGCACATAAAATATGAATGAGCTATGTGTGGTGCTGCAGGAACTCATGTGGATGGCTGTATGTAGGCCAGTGGTGCCGCAGGAACTCATGTGGATGGCTGTATGTAGGCCAGTGGTGCCGCAGGAACTCATGTGGATGGCTGTATGTAGGCCAGTGGTGCTGCAGAAACTCATGTGGATGGCTGTATGTAGGCCAGTGGTGCCGCAGGAACTCATGTGGATGGTTGTATGTAGGCCAGTGGTGCCGCAGGAACTCATGTGGATGGCTGTATTTAGGCCAGTGGTGCTGCAGGAACTCATGTGGATGGCTGTATGTAGGCCAGTGGTGCTGCAGGAACTCATGTGGATGGTTGTATGTAGGCCAGTGGTGCTGCAGGAACTTATGTGGATGGCTGTATGTAGGCCAGTGGTGCTGCAGGAACTCATGTGGATGGCTGTATTTAGGCCAGTGGTGCTGCAGGAACTCATGTGGATGGCTGTATTTAGGCCAGTGGTGCTGCAGGAACTCATGTGGATGGCTGTATGTAGGCCAGTGGTGCTGCAGAAACTCATGTGGATGGCTGTATGTAGACCAGTGGTGCCGCAGGAACTTATGTGGATGGCTGTATGTAGGCCAGTGGTGCCGCAGGAACTCATGTGGATGGCTGTATGTAGGCCAGTGGTGCTGCAGGAACTCATGTGGATGGCTGTATGTAGGCCAGTGGTGACGCAGGAACTAATGTGGATGGCTGTATGTAGGCCAGTGGTGCTGCAGGAACTAATGTGGATGGCTGTATGTAGGCCAGTGGTGCCGCAGGAACTCATGTGGATGGCTGTATGTAGGCCAGTGGTGACGCAGGAACTAATGTGGATGGCTGTATGTAGGCCAGTGGTGCCGCAGGAACTCATGTGGATGGTTGTATGTAGGCCAGTGGTGCTGCAGGAACTCATGTGGATGGCTGTATGTAGGCCAGTGGTGCTGCAGGAACTCATGTGGATGGTTGTATGTAGGCCAGTGGTGCTGCAGGAACTTATGTGGATGGCTGTATGTAGGCCAGTGGTGCTGCAGGAACTCATGTGGATGGCTGTATTTAGGCCAGTGGTGCTGCAGGAACTCATGTGGATGGCTGTATTTAGGCCAGTGGTGCTGCAGGAACTCATGTGGATGGCTGTATGTAGGCCAGTGGTGCTGCAGAAACTCATGTGGATGGCTGTATGTAGACCAGTGGTGCCGCAGGAACTTATGTGGATGGCTGTATGTAGGCCAGTGGTGCCGCAGGAACTCATGTGGATGGCTGTATGTAGGCCAGTGGTGCTGCAGGAACTCATGTGGATGGCTGTATGTAGGCCAGTGGTGACGCAGGAACTAATGTGGATGGCTGTATGTAGGCCAGTGGTGCTGCAGGAACTAATGTGGATGGCTGTATGTAGGCCAGTGGTGCCGCAGGAACTCATGTGGATGGCTGTATGTAGGCCAGTGGTGACGCAGGAACTAATGTGGATGGCTGTATGTAGGCCAGTGGTGCTGCAGGAACTCATGTGGATGGCTGTATGTAGGCCAGTGGTGCTGCAGGAACTCATGTGGATGGCTGTATGTAGGCCAGTGGTGCTGCAGGAACTCATGTGGATGGCTGTATGTAGGCCAGTGGTGCTGCAGGAACTCATGTGGATGGCTGTATGTAGGCCAGTGGTGCTGCAGGAACTCATGTGGATGGCTGTATGTAGGCCAGTGGTGACGCAGGAACTAATGTGGATGGCTGTATGTAGGCCAGTGGTGCTGCAGGAACTAATGTGGATGGCTGTATGTAGGCCAGTGGTGCCGCAGGAACTCATGTGGATGGCTGTATGTAGGCCAGTGGTGACGCAGGAACTAATGTGGATGGCTGTATGTAGGCCAGTGGTGCTGCAGGAACTCATGTGGATGGCTGTATGTAGGCCAGTGGTGCCGCAGGAACTCATGTGGATGGCTGTATGTAGGCCAGTGGTGCTGCAGGAACTCATGTGGATGGCTGTATGTAGGCCAGTGGTGCTGCAAGAACTCATGTGGATGGCTGTATGTAGGCCAGTGGTGCTGCAGCAACTCATGTGGATGGCTGTATGTAGGCCAGTGGTGCTGCAGGAACTCATGTGGATGGTTGTATGTAGGCCAGTGGTGACGCAGGAACTAATGTGGATGGCTGTATGTAGGCCAGTGGTGCTGCAGGAACTCATGTGGATGGCTGTATGTAGGCCAGTGGTGACGCAGGAACTCATGTGGATGGCTGTATGTAGACCAGTGGTGCCGCAGGAACTTATGTGGATGGCTGTATGTAGGCCAGTGGTGCCGCAGGAACTCATGTGGATGGCTGTATGTAGGCCAGTGGTGCCGCAGGAACTCATGTGGATGGCTGTATGTAGGCCAGTGGTGCTGCAGGAACTCATGTGGATGGCTGTATGTAGGCCAGTGGTGCTGCAGGAACTCATGTGGATGGCTGTATGTAGGCCAGTGGTGCTGCAGGAACTCATGTGGATGGCTGTATGTAGGCCAGTGGTGCTGCAAGAACTCATGTGGATGGCTGTATGTAGGCCAGTGGTGCTGCAGGAACTCATGTGGATGGTTGTATGTAGGCCAGTGGTGACGCAGGAACTAATGTGGATGGCTGTATGTAGGCCAGTGGTGCTGCAGGAACTCATGTGGATGGCTGTATGTAGGCCAGTGGTGCCGCAGGAACTCATGTGGATGGCTGTATGTAGGCCAGTGGTGCTGCAGGAACTCATGTGGATGGCTGTATGTAGGCCAGTGGTGCTGCAAGAACTCATGTGGATGGCTGTATGTAGGCCAGTGGTGCTGCAGCAACTCATGTGGATGGCTGTATGTAGGCCAGTGGTGCTGCAGGAACTCATGTGGATGGTTGTATGTAGGCCAGTGGTGACGCAGGAACTAATGTGGATGGCTGTATGTAGGCCAGTGGTGCTGCAGGAACTCATGTGGATGGCTGTATGTAGGCCAGTGGTGACGCAGGAACTCATGTGGATGGCTGTATGTAGACCAGTGGTGCCGCAGGAACTTATGTGGATGGCTGTATGTAGGCCAGTGGTGCCGCAGGAACTCATGTGGATGGCTGTATGTAGGCCAGTGGTGCCGCAGGAACTCATGTGGATGGCTGTATGTAGGCCAGTGGTGCTGCAGGAACTCATGTGGATGGCTGTATGTAGGCCAGTGGTGCTGCAGGAACTCATGTGGATGGCTGTATGTAGGCCAGTGGTGCTGCAGGAACTCATGTGGATGGCTGTATGTAGGCCAGTGGTGCTGCAAGAACTCATGTGGATGGCTGTATGTAGGCCAGTGGTGCTGCAGGAACTCATGTGGATGGTTGTATGTAGGCCAGTGGTGACGCAGGAACTAATGTGGATGGCTGTATGTAGGCCAGTGGTGCTGCAGGAACTCATGTGGATGGCTGTATGTAGGCCAGTGGTGCCGCAGGAACTCATGTGGATGGCTGTATGTAGGCCAGTGGTGCTGCAGGAACTCATGTGGATGGCTGTATGTAGGCCAGTGGTGCTGCAGGAACTCATGTGGATGGCTGTATGTAGGCCAGTGGTGGAGTGCAGTGAGGAGAGAAACGTAGCGTGACAGGAAATGCAGAGGTCTGCCGCAGTCCTCTGCAAACTCTGTAATGAGCCTGTGTGTGTATACCTGACTGTATGTGTGTGCGTACCTGTTTGTGTGTGTCTATATATACATCCATCCATCCATCCATGTTTGTACATCTGTGTGTTGATGTGTGTGACTGCGTCAGTGGTATATTGGTGTGCTACTGTAGAGTAGCTCGTGTGTCTGGTGACAGGGAGAGGACACCCTAGACAGCCCTGTGGCATGGTGGGAGTAGCATTATACAGTGGGTTTCATAAGTATTCACCCCCCTTGGATTTCTTCACATTTTTATTGTGTTACAAAGTGGGATTAAAATGGATTTAATTGTCATTTTTATCAACGATCTACACAAAATACTCTCATATTGGTTTTTTTGTATTGAAAAATCAAACACTAATATACCTTGATTAGATAAGTGTTTAACCCTCTGAGTCAATACATATTAGGAACAGCTTTGGCAGCGATTAAAGCTGGGAGTCTTCTTGGGTGAGTCTCTAAGCTTTGCACAACTGGATTGTGAAATATTTTACCATTATTATTTTCAAAATTCTTCAAGCTCTGTCAAAGTGTTGGGGATCATAGCTAAACAGCCATTTTTAAGTCTTGTCATAGATTTTCAAGCAGATTTAATTCAAAACTGTAACTTGGCCACTCAGGAACATTCACTGTCTTCTTAGTAAGCAACTAGTGTAGATTTGGCCTTTTGTTGGAGGTTATTGTCCTGCTGAAAGGTGAATTCCTCTCCCGCTCCTGTATCTTTGTTGTGTCTGGGTGGTTTAATACATCATCCACAGCATAACCATTAACGGGACCATGCTTAAAGAGATATTCAATGTCTGATTTGTTATTGTTACCCATCTACCAATCACTGCCCTCCTTCATGAGGCTTTCAAAAAGCTCCCAGGTCTTTGTAGTTGAATCTGTGATTGAATTCAATACTTGACTGAGGGACCTTACATATGTTGTATGCATGGAGGACAGAGGAAGGAGTAGTCATTCAAAAATAATATCAACCCCTATGTAACATATTATCTCACACAGAGAGAGAGAGTGTGCCTGAGTCATCGAGCGGAGAGAGAATAGAGTGCCTGAGTCATCGAGCAGAGAGAGAATAGAGAGCCTGAGTCATCGAGCAGAGAGAGAATAGAGAGCCTGAGTCATCGAGCAGAGAGAGAATAGAGAGCCTGAGTCATCGAGCAGAGAGAGAATAGAGAGCCTGAGTGATCGAGCGGAGAGAGAATAGAGAGCCTGAGTCATCGAGCGGAGAGAGAATAGAGTGCCTGAGTCATCGAGCGGAGAGAGAATAGAGAGCCTGAGTGATCGAGCAGAGAGAGAATAGAGAGCCTGAGTGATCGAGCAGAGAGAGAATAGAGAGCCTGAGTGATCGAGCAGAGAGAGAATAGAGAGCCTGAGTGATCGAGCGGAGAGAGAATAGAGAGCCTGAGTGATCGAGCGGAGAGAGAATAGAGAGCCTGAGTGATCGAGCGGAGAGAGAATAGAGAGCCTGAGTGATCGAGCGGAGAGAGAATAGAGAGCCTGAGTGATCGAGCGGAGAGAGAATAGAGTGCCTGAGTGATCGAGCGGAGAGAGAATAGAGAGCCTGAGTGATCGAGCGGAGAGAGAATAGAGAGCCTGAGTGATCGAGCGGAGAGAGAATAGAGAGCCTGAGTGATCGAGCAGAGAGAGAATAGAGAGCCTGAGTGATCGAGCGGAGAGAGAATAGAGAGCCTGAGTGATCGAGCAGAGAGAGCCTGAGTGATCGAGCAGAGAGAGAATAGAGAGCCTGAGTCATCGAGCAGAGAGAGAATAGAGAGCATGAGTGCCTGAGTCACCAAGCAGAGAGAGTATAGAGAGCCTGAGTGATCGAGCGGAGAGAGAATAGAGTGCCTGAGTGATCAAGCGGAGAGAGAATAGAGTGCCTGAGTGATCAAGCGGAGAGAGAATAGAGTGCCTGAGTGATCGAGCGGAGAGAGAATAGAGAGCCTGAGTGATCGAGCGGAGAGAGAATAGAGAGCCTGAGTGATCGAGCGGAGAGAGAATAGAGATCCTGAGTCATCGAGCAGAGAGAGTATAGAGAGCATGAGTGCCTGAGTCACAAAGCAGAGAGAGTATAGAGAGCCTGAGTCATCGAGCGGAGAGAGAATAGAGAGCCTGAGTGATCGAGCAGAGAGAGAATAGAGAGCCTGAGTGATCGAGCGGAGAGAGAATAGAGAGCCTGAGTCATCGAGCAGAGAGAGAATAGAGAGCCTGAGTGCCTGAGTCACCGAGCGGAGAGAGAATAGAGAGTCTGAGTCATCGAGCAGAGAGAGAATAGAGAGCCTGAGTGCCTGAGTCATCGAGCAGAGAGAGAATAGAGATCCTGAGTCATCGAGCAGAGAGAGAATAGAGATCCTGAGTCATCGAGCAGAGAGAGTATAGAGAGCATGAGTGCCTGAGTCACAAAGCAGAGAGAGTATAGAGAGCCTGAGTCATCGAGCGGAGAGAGAATAGAGAGCCTGAGTGATCGAGCAGAGAGAGAATAGAGAGCCTGAGTGATCGAGCGGAGAGAGAATAGAGTGCCTGAGTGATCGAGCGGAGAGAAAATAGAGAGCCTGAGTGATCGAGCGGAGAGAGAATAGAGTGCCTGAGTGATCGAGCAGAGAGAATAGAGAGCCTGAGTGATCGAGCAGAGAGAATAGAGAGCCTGAGTGATCGAGCAGAGAGAGAATAGAGAGCCTGAGTCATCGAGCAGAGAGAGAATAGAGATCCTGAGTGCCTGAGTCATCGAGCGGAGAGAGAATAGAGATCCTGAGTCATCGAGCGGAGAGAGAATAGAGATCCTGAGTCATCGAGCAGAGAGAGAATAGAGATCCTGAGTCACCGAGCGGAGAGAGAATAGAGAGCCTGAGTGCCTGAGTCATCGAGCGGAGAGAGAATAGAGATCCTGAGTCATCGAGCAGAGAGAGTATAGAGAGCATGAGTGCCTGAGTCACCAAGCAGAGAGAGTATAGAGAGCCTGAGTTATCGAGCAGAGAGAGTATAGAGAGCCTGAGTCATCGAGCGGAGAGCTCACACACACCAAAGGAAGAAGAGAAAGTCCCTGCAGATGGGAGTGAGGATGTTGTTAACGAGAGAACAACTCACAGGCAGCAAACTGTGGAGGAAAGTATACACGTCGCTGTGTGACCGCATTCAAATTCCTATTCAAAGCGTTGAAAATGTAACATATTATCCATAGCAGAAATACTTCAGTGGAGCGGTGATAGGGAATTGATCCATGAAGGGCCCCGTGCTCTATACAGGCCAGTACCGCCAGCCAGCCAACCTGGCAGCTGGACATACAGCCATCTAGCCAGACAGACAGACGGAGGCTGCTGGAAGCCACCTTGTCCTCATCTATCACAATAAGTCCCCCTCCACGCACACTGCCAGCTATACTATTACAACCTCTCTCTCTCTCTCTCTAGCCTAACGCCTACTGTATATCAGATGAGAAAGAGGGGGGGATACCGTGCAAGGGAGATACAACAGAAGGTTTAGAGAGAGGTAGAAAATAAAGAGAGAGGGGGACAAAACGATGGAAAGTAAAGGGGGTGAGAAAAGGACAGAGATACGCGAGGTGGAACAAAGCGGGTATGAGGGGAGACAGAGCGAGAAAGAAATAAGCCTGAAGCGAGAGGGGATACAGCAGAACACCTTCAAATGACTGGAACAGAAAGGAGAGAGAAGACGGAGGTAGTGTTATGAGCAGGGGGGGGGGGGGGGGGGGGGTATTGGGTTCTTCACAGGTAGATATAGGACAAATAGAACATATAACACATCAGGTGGATCCAAAACAGGTGCTGAACAAGTATACTGTGCCTATTTACACAGTCATGTGTACACAGACTGTAATCATTGGCATAAGTTCCCTTGCCTTTTGCGTCTTTTAGTTCCACATTCATTCCTCGGAGAACGACGCTGCACATGTACACAAAAGCACCGAACGTTCTCGGATTGAAACAGTACGTGAGCATGGAGGCCATTCATATCTGTACAACTCAGAGAAACTGGCCTCATGCATTTGTAATCACAATAAGGCGATGGCCTGGTGTGTAAATGGGTGAACAGCTTTATGGCAGAGACCCCTTCTGATCACCCCAACACCTGCTGTCCCTCGTCCTCCTGCCCAAATCTCGCCCTCCCTCCAGCATCTCTCCTCTCCTCTGCCACCTCCACCCTGTTCACCACCTGTGCCTCACTCGCCCGCCCGCTGACTAAGCTGGCACCTGTCGGGTAAACACGCCAGGCGGGCCGACTGACTGGCTCCAAACTGGTCAATCACTCACCACAGGAGCCAATCAGGACACAGGGAGATGGACGGTGCGGTTTCACGCCCACTGCACTCGCTGCAGCTGTCATGGTATTTACTCTCTCACTACATAACCTCTTTAGACTGCAGATGATTACTTTATAAAAACAGAAACAGACATACACTGACTACACCAAACATTAGGAACACCTTCCCAATATTGAGTAGCAATACCATTTTGCCCTCAGAACAGCCTCAATTCGTCAGGAAATGTACTCTATAAGGTGTCACAAGTGTTCCACAGGGATGCTGGCCCATGTTGACTCCAATGCTTCCCACGGTTGTGTTAAGTTGGCTGGATGTCCTTTGGGTGGTGGACCATTCTCGATAAACACGGGAAACTGTTGGGCGTGAAAAGCCCAGCAGCGTTGCAGTTCTTGACACAAGCCGGTGCAAGCTCTGAATGGCACACGTACACAATATATGTCTCAATTGTCTCAAGGCTTAAAAATCCATCTTTAACCTGTCTCATCCTCTGATTGAAGTGGATTTAACAGGTGACATCAATAAGGGATCATAGCTTTCACCTGGATTCACCTGGTCAGTCTATGTCATGGAAGGAGCAGGTGTTCATAATGTTTTGGACCCTCAGTGGATGAACTAGGCACCCACTTCTAGGACTAGTTCAAACGTGATATCAAGAGTATGATGCATTGAGAGGTAAAAAGACATTGCGTTGGAACCGGAGAACTTGCGAAGCTTTCTCGCTGTCTCCCAGACGTGAATGAGAGCACTCTAGACATCCTTCCTTCCTGCCTCTCCAGTGCTTGTGTTGTAAACAAACTAGAGCCCATGAACAGCAGGACCATGCTATTAGCATCACATGGTGTATGCTAGGGTAATCACTTAACGACGGCCTGCCGCTGCCTCTGCATGCATGCACACACACGCACACGCACACGCACGCACACAGCATCCTATGCTGCATCTGAACAGAGACGGCAAAGAGCAGGATCAGAAGGTGGATAGAAGAGAAAGGGGGGAGGAGGGGGATGAGGGAGAGGAGGGAGAGGTAGTGTGTGTGTCAAATAAAATAGGATTTGTCACATGCTTCGTAAACAACAGGTGTAGACGAACATTGAAATGCTTACTTACGGCCCTTCCCAACAATGCAGAGAGAAACATACAAAAATAATAAATACACAATTGGTAACGATAACTTGGCTATATACACGGGGTACCAGTACTGAGTCAATGTGGTAATTGAGGTAATTGAGGTAAAAGTGACTAGGCAACATAATAGATAATGAGCAGTAGCAGCAACGTATGTGATGAGTCAAAATAGTTAGCACAAAAGGGAGTCAAATGCAGATAGTCGGGGTAGCTACTTGTTGAACTATTTAGCCATCTTATGGCAGAAGCTGTTCAGGGTCCTGTTGGTTCCAGACTTCGGCAAGCGGCATCGGTACCGCTTGCCGTGCGGTAGCTGAGAGAACAGTCTATGACGTGGGTGGTTTGAGACAATTTTTAGGGCCTCAAACACCGGCAGTTGCCATACCAAGCGGTGATGCAGCCAGTGAAGATGCTCTCAATGGTGCAGCTGTAGAACTTTTTGAGGATCTGAGAGCCATGACAAATCTTTTCATCCTCATGATAGGGGAAGAGGTGTTGTCGTGCGACCACGTTAATTCCTTAGTGATGTAGAAAAGTAGCCCCTAAAAATAATGAATTCCTAGCATATATATAAAGACATGGTATTTCAGGGGTACGACCTCACAAAGTGCACAAGAGAAGGCGGAGAGCAAATTGGGAGATACGAAATTTGAGTATGGTATCAACTAGTCTGGCTGACACCTAACTTGAAGCCCTCGTTACTTCAGAGTCCTGAAAGGCTATTTTGACGTTGTCGGCACGATGTGTTCATAATCAAGGGGCGGTGCTTTTTTACTGATTGGGTCTCCTCTGTGTCTTTCTCACTTAAACACCCACATGGACAGCCACACACAGCCCCCAGAGTGCCGCCCCCTTCCAATACAACTGTTGGAATATCAACTCCCTTCTTCGCGAATACTGCACTAACAACAGACTCCTGTCCAGACCAGCGTGTCACAGCTGTCCCTCGCTGTGTACCACATCAGCCAAGCTGAGTATCGACATCACCAAGTACAAGGAGAAGCAGGGAAGAGTTTCCCAAAACTTTATATAGCTAGAACAACTGCAGTACGTTTAAAACGTCTTCAAAGTTCTATTATACAGTTGTCAGTAAGTAACCACTCCTGGCACACCACAAAGAGGAAGTAACCACTCCTGGCACACCACAAAGAGGAAGTAACCACTCCTGGCACACCACAAAGAGGAAGTAACCACTCCTGGCACACCACAAAGAGGAAGTAACCACTCCTGGCACACCACACAGAGGAAGTAACCACTCCTGGCACACCACAAAGAGGAAGTAACCACTCCTCGCACACCACAAAGAGGAAGTAACCACTCCTCGCACACCACAAAGAGGGATGCCGTGATCACACTACAGAGGCAAAAAACCATCCACCTAAACGTCCTGGCCCATCATAGTCCCATTATATCAATTACATCCAGTAGTTTTATCTAAGCGAGAGGTCTGTTTTAACTTCTTTGTGATAGGGGGCAGCATTTTCACTTTTGGATGAATTGCGTGCCCATAGTGAACTGCCTCCTACGCTGTCCCATATGCTAATATATGCATATTATTATTATTATTGGATATAAAACACTCTGAAGTTTCTAAAACTGTTTGAATTATGTCTGTGAGTATAACAGAACTCATATGGCAGGCAAAAACCTGAGAAAACATCCAAACAGGAAGTGAGAATTCTGAGGCTGGTCGATGTTCAACTCATCGCCTATTCAATTCCCTGTAAGATATGGATCTGTTTGCACTTCCTACGCCTTCCAATAGATGTCAACAGTCTGTAGAACGTGGAATGAAGCCTCTACTGTGATGTTGAGCCGGATGGGAGGTGTTTCAGTCATTGGTCTGGCAGAATGCCAGTTCCTGGTCACGCGCGTTCCAAACGATATCGTCTTGCTTTCCATAACTTCTAGAGACACAAAGGAATTCTCCGATTGGAACGTTATTGGATAGTTATGATAACAACATCCTGAAGATTGATTCTCTACTTAGTTTGACCAGTTTATTCGACCTGTTATATAATTTTTCTAAGTTTTCGTCCGAGTTCGCCTGCATCTGCGCGAACGGTTGGACATGTGCACTAAACATGCTAGCAAAAGTAGCTACTTAGACATAAGTAATGGACATTATCGAACAAAACAACGATTTATTGTGGAACGAGGATTCCTGGGAGTGCATTCTGATGAAGATCATCAAAGGGAATATTTATGATGTAATTTCGTATTTCTGTTGACTCCAACATGGCGGAGAAATTATGTTATATCTGAGCGCCGTCTCAGATTATTGCATGGTGAGCTTTTTCCGTAAAGTTTTTTTGAAATCTGACACAGCGGTTGCATTAAGAACAAGTGTATCTTTAATTCTATGTAAAACATGTATCTTTCATAAAAGTTTATGATGAGTATTTCTGTTATTTGACGTGGCTCTCTGCAATTTCTCCGGATATTTTGGAGGCATTTCTGAACATGGCGCCAATGTAAACCAAGATTTGTGGATATAAATATGCACATTATCGAACAAAACATAAATGTATTGTGTAACATGATGTTCTATGGGTGTCATCTGATGAAGATCATCAAAGGTTAGTGATTCATTTTATCTCTATTTCTGCTTTTTGTGACTACTATCTTTGGCTGAGAAAATGGCTGTGTTTTTCTGTGGCTATGTACTGAGCTAACAAAATCGTTTGGTGTGCTTTCGCCGTAAATCCTTTTTGAAATCAGACATGTTGGCTGGATTCACAAAATGTGTAGCTTTAATTTGGTGTCTTTCATGTGTGATTTCATGAAAGATTGATTTTTATAGTAATATATTTGAATTTGGCACACTACATTTTTCTGGCTTTTGGCCAAGTGGGATGCTACCGTGCCACATATCCCAGAGAAGTTAACAACCCAGCTCCAACCACCCCTTGATTCATACATAAACAGCCCTGACAAGACTGAAAACCAATAACAGGGATATTTAAAAAGGGATATTTTCATTAGACAACATAACAAGTCTCTAGGTCTGGAAGAGCTTAAAAGCCAAAATGCGCCTGAAGACTCCGCCACTGATCAAGACGCTTCTTCGTTTCCACTTTCTCTCTGATCTGGAGTGTGAGGTCTTTGCCAAGGGGTGTAACAGTGTGTGTGTGTGTGTCAGAGTGTTTACGGGGTGACAGTCAGCCAGGAGAAGAGAGAAACTTGGTGTCTAGCAGCTCTAGGTCTTCTTCATAAAAAAATAGGGTGACAACATTAGTGCTGACAGACAGTGCAGATCTTATAACAGTCTAATCCACTATTATAGCACTGCTTCTCTCGCTCTCTCCCTCTTTCTTACACCCACCCTCTCACATCCCTCACTCCCTCACTCAATAGCCTTTCTCACCCCCCTCTCTCTCCTCCATCTCTGACAAGCTCTCTGTCTCCCTCATCTTTATACACATCCCCCACTGGCTGTCACACATCCCCCCTGCCTGCCCCCCCCCCCCACTCCCTCTGTCACACATCCCCCCACTCCCTCTGTCACACATCCCCCCACTCCCTCTGTCACACATCCCCCCACTCCCTCTGTCACACATCCCCCCACTCCCTCTGTCACACATCCCCCCACTCCCTCTGTCACATCCCCCCACTCCCTCTGTCACACATCACAATTCTCACACTCACTTGAGAAGATCTACAACAAAAACTGCAATGTTAAAAAACTGCCCGAGGTCCTTCAAGTCTGCAGAGTCTGGGCCCACTGAACCTGGCAGCCGTGAACATGTCGAAAGTTTTCGAGCAGAGCTGCTTGTAGAGTATGGGACGTGAAGCGTGAAACTAAAAATGTATCCCTCCAATGCACCAGGGATGAGCCTTAGAGCATTTTCACGTATGCTTTTGCAATAAATACCACTTTTAAAAGTAGCCTTAGAGTTTTTTCCCCCCTCCTGATAACAATGAGAGTCAAGCATTTTTACTACCAAATCTTCTCCACTGGAGTCTATGGGGACAGTGTACACTAGCACACACCAAATAAAACAAAATGTTATTAATCACATGCGCCGAATACAACAGGTGCAGACCTTACAGTGAAATGCTTACTTACAGGCCCTAACCAACAATGCAGTTTAAAAAATACGAATAAGAATAAGAAATAAGTCATTAATGAGCAGCAGTAAAATAACAATAGCGAGACTATATACAGAGGGTACCGGTACAGAGTCAATCTAACCGGGCACCGGTTAGTCAAGGTAATCGAGGTAATATGTACAGTTGAAGTCGGAAGTTTACATACACCTTAGCCAAATACATTTAAACTCAGTTTTTCACAATTCCTGACATTTAATGCTAGTACAAATTCCCTGTCTTAGGTCAGTTAGGATCACCACTTTATTTTAAGAATGTGAAATGTCAGAATAATAGTAGAGAATTATTTCAGCTTTTATTTATTTGATCACATTCTCAGTGGGTCAGAAGTTTAGTAGCATTGTCTTTAAATTGTTTAACTTGGGTCAAACGTTTCGGGTAGCCTTCCACAAGCTTCCCACAATAAGTTGGGGGAATTTTGTCCCATTCCTCCTGATAGAGCTGGTGTAACTGACTCAGGTTTGTAGCTTTGTATGCGTCTCTGTGTGTGGAGTAAAGGTGGTCTAGAGTTGTTTTCCGCTCTGGTTGCACATTTAACACACTGATAGAAATTTAGGAGTGGAACCCGGTGTGGTCGTTCTACTGCAATAGCCCATCCGTTACAAGGATCGACGAGTTGTGCGTTCCGAGATGCCGTTCTGCGTAATTATTTGCCTGTTTGTGGCCCGCCTGTTAGCTTGCACGATTCTTGCCATTCTACTTCGACCTCTTTCATCAATGAGCTGTTTTCACCCACAGGACTGCCGCCGGCTGGATGTTTTTTTGTTTGTCGCACCATTCTCTGTAAACCCTAGCCTAGACACTGTGATGCACGAAAAGCCCAGGAGGGCAGCCATTTCTGAGATACTGGATCCGGTGCGCTTTGCATTGACGATCATACCACGCTCAAAGTCGCTTAAGTCACTTGTTTTGCCCGTTCTAATGTTCAATCGAACAGTAACTGAATGCCTCAATGCCTGTCTGTCTGCTTTATATAGCAAGCCACAGCCACGTGATTCACTGTCTGAAGGAGCAATCAATCCTCATGAACAGGGTGGGTGTACCTAATAAACTGGCTGTTGAGTGTATGTATCTCTATTATGCGTGAGAATACTTTGGAACAGATTTCCAGCTGATTTGCTGGTGTATTTACAGTCTTTTATGTCAAACAAGAAAACTTTGTGGGGCAAATAAAATCAACTGGCTGCCAATTGGGGAACCCTGCCATAGAGAAACAGCTAAGGTGTTGACACATAACACAGTCTAGGAAGTTGAGGGTAAAACAACCTGGTTGTTAGTGATAGGTCCTCTATCTTCACCTTGTGCCTCCCCTCCTCTCCATCTGTTCCTCTTGTTATGATTCTGTCTTTTCCATTCTCTTCTCCCTCCCTCCCTCCCTCCCTCCCTCCCTCCCTCCCTCCCTCCCTCCCTCCCTCCCTCCCTCCCTCCCTCCCTCCAACACCCATGCCAGCGCAGCAAGACACCAACTCCATTGACTCCCATTGGCTGCCAGTGACATCACTGGGGGCAGAGTGTTGAGTCAGATTGAGAAACGAGTGCTGGGCTGATGCTTGTCTCCCTCTTGTGGTCCACTGAGTGAAATACTACCCTGTAAAAGGCAGCCTTCTGAGCCACTGGTGAACAGATGTGCAGGTCAATTAGTTTATCTTAGTCTGGTGGTGTACAATGACTTTAATGCCAATTAGACTTTAAACAGGATTTGATGGATCTGATAATTGAAACGTACCAAATTATACTGTATAGGTCTCGTCTTATGTTTTAAAATACTACTCCTCCTCTGTTCCTCTGGTGATGTAGAGGTTAGCCCCCAGAAGCTGTAGCCCCCAGTACCACACCTATTCCCCAGAAGCTCTAATTTGTTGACTTCTGTAACTGTAAAAGCCTTGGTTTCATGCATGTTAACATCAGAAGCCTCCTCCCTAAGTTTGTTTTATTCACTGCTTTAGCACACTCCGCCAACCCTGATGTCCTAGCCGTGTCTGAATCCTGGCTTAGGAAGACCACTTAAAATGCAGAAATGTCCATTCCCAACTACAACATTTTCCATCAAGATAGAACTGCCAAAGGGGGCGGAGACGCAATCTACTGCAGAGATAGCCTGCAGAGTTCTGTCATGCTATCCAGGTCTGTGCCCAAACAGTTCGAGCTTCTACTTTTAAAAATCCACCTTTCCAGAAATAAGTCTCTCACTGTTGCCGCTTGTTATAGACCCCCCTCAGCCCCCAGCTGTGCCCTGGACACCATATGTTAATTGATTGCCCCGATTTATCTTCAGAGTTCGTACTGTTAGGTGACCTAAACTGGGATATGCTTAACACCCCGGCCGTCCTACAATCTAAGCTAGATGCCCTCAATCTCACACATATTATCAAGGAACCTACCTAGCCTGTTCAACTTCTTTTCGTATCGCCTGAGATCCCTAAAGATTGGAAAGCTGCCGCGGTCATCCCCATCTTCAAAGGGGAAGACATTCTAGACCCAAACTGTGACAGACCTATATCTATCCTGCCCTGCCTTTCTAAAGTCTTCGAAAGCCAAGTTAACAAACAGATCACCGACCATTTCGAATCCCACCGTACCTTCTCCGCTATGCAATCTGGTTTCCCGAGCTGGCCATGGGTGCACCTCAGCCACGCTCAAGGTCCTAAACGATATCATAACCGCTATCGATAAAAGACAGTACTGTGCAGCCGTCTTCATCGACCTGGCCAAGGCTTTCAACTCTGTCAATCACCGCATTCTTATCGGCAGACTCAATAGCCTTGGCTTCTCAAATGACTGCCTCGCCTGGTTCACCAACTACTTCTCTGATAGAGTTCAGTGTGTCAAATCGGAGGGCCTGTTGTCCGGACCTCTGGCAGTCTCTATGGGGTGCCACAGGGTTCAATTCTCAGGCCGACTCTTTTCTCTGTATATATCAATGTCGCTCTTGCTGCGGGTGATTCTCTGATTCTGTATACATCTGACCCTTCTTTAGACACTGTGTTAACAAACCTCCAGACGAGCTTCAATGCCATACAACTCTCCTTCCGTGGCCTCCAACTAATCTTAAATGCTAGTAAAACTAAATGCATACTCTTCAACCGATCGCTGCCCACACCCGCTCGCCTAGCATCACTACTCTGGACGGTTCTGACTTATGTGGACAACTACAAATACCTAGGTCTCTGGTTAGACTGTAAACTCTCCTTCCAGATTCACATTAAGCATCTCCAATCCAAAATTAAATCTAGAATCGGCTTCCTATTTAGCAACAAAGCCTCCTTCACTCATGCTGCTAAACACACCCTCGTAAAACTGACCATCCTACCGATCCTTGACATTCGGCGATGTCATTTACAAATAGCCTCCAACACTCTCCTCAGCAAATTGGATGTAGTCTATCACAGTGCCAACAGTTTTGTCACCAAAGCCCCATATACTACCCACCACTGGGTAGTATATGCTATCGTTGGCTGGCCCTCGCTTCATATTTGTCGCCAAACCCACTGGCTCCAGGTCATCTATAAGTCTTTGCTAGGTAAAGCCCCACCTTATCTCAGCTCACTGGTCACCATAGCAACACCCACCCGTAGCACGCGCGCCAGCAGGTATATTTCACTGGTCACCCCCAAAGCCAACACCTCCTTTGGCTGCCTTTCCTTCCAGTTCTCTGCTGCTAGAACTGGAACGAATTGCAAAAAAAAAAATCACTGAAGCTGGAGACTTATATCTCCCTCATAAACTTTAAGCATCAGCTGTCAGAGCCGCTTACCGATCACTGCACCTGTACACAGCCCATCTGTAAATAGCCTACCCAACTACCTCATCCATATTGTTGTTTATTTTTGCTCTTTTGCACCCCTGTATCTCTACTTGCACATCATCATCTGCACATCTATCACTCCAGTGTTAATGCTAAATTGTCATTATTTCACCACTATGGCCTATTTATTTCCTTACCACCCTAATCTTACTACATTTGGACACACTGTATATAGATTTTTCTATTGTGTTATTGACTGTACGTTTGTTTATCCCATGTGTGTAACTCGGTGTTGTTGTTTTTGTCGCACTGCTTTGCTTTATCTTGGCCAGGTCGCAGTTGTAAATGAGAACTTGTTCTCAACTGGCCTACCTGGTTAAATAAAGGTGCCTTTTTTTTTTATATATATAAAAATAAAAAATAAAAAATATCACTGGGCTTGGTTGTTGCATTACTTTAGCATTACTTTATAATTGCCGAGAGCAAGCCTTTAAAATCACACATGTTTTGTAATCGCTAATGTTGTCCTAAAGTTACCACTACGCCATGTGGAAAGAAGAAACCCATTGGTGCATCAAGCCTAGTGTGATCATATCCATGTGTCCACATTGTTGGGGTGAATTCCACTTTCAATTCAGTCAATACTGGAAATGAATAAAAATTTAATTAATGAATTGCCAAAGATTTCCTATTGTTTCCAACGTACCTTGCGGCTGGTGTAGTGGGCGTGATTGCCCAGCTTGCTGTTGAGTCCCTGTAGGAAGACCTTGTCGGTGACTTTGCCCACGTTCATACAGGCCTCGTCCAGCACAGAGAAGATGCCCTTGTGTTGCAGCTCCACCAGGTCCACAATGATCTGGTTGTTGAAGAAGTCAATCTACGCCCAGGTACAGAGAGAAAACAGGGGATCAGTATATCATTACAACTAAAACCAGTACAGGGAGGAAGACGCTCCTAGTAGTCATATTCAACGTAAGGAGAATGACTTGAGGCAAAGTGACAATGCTGCCGTGGGTGATACAAGACATGAGTGGTGTGGAACCAAGATGCGGCCTTACATGTTTCCAGGGGATTCCCTCGCGCTGGTACTCTTCCTGTTCCTGCCTCAGCACCAGCTGAATGAAGAGCTGCTGCAGCTTCTCATTACAGTAGTTAATACAGAACTGCTCAAAGCTGACAGACAGACAGTTAAGGAGAGGGTGAGTGAATGACTGTGACCCTGGTTTGAATTGAACTAGACCATACATGTTTTATGCTGTGTTAATACAAATCAACTAAGTGTCATGACAGAGAGATTGACACTAAATGTGTAAAAAGCCAGTACATTTCATATTGATGTATAAGAAAAGAGACCAACTCAAGTAGACGTTCTATGCTGAAGTACATTCTATGTTGACGTATTTCTAGCAGACACGGCTCCTAACCTGTTGTTCTGAAAGATCTCAAAGCCATAGATGTCCAGCACGCCGATGACCGTGTTCTTCCCGTGGACTTTGGCGTCATAGTTTTTTACTTCGATGACATCATTGATCCTTCCCACGATCCAACAGAACATTCTTTCGTACATAGCCTGTTGGTCACAAGCCCCAATACCAAGGCAGACAACAGTAGACCAAAATCAATTGACAGAAAGCAGAGTGAAATGCATCCATAGTCAGCCTACCTACACTGGTTCCTCTTTTACGCAGAAGCATTCATAAGATGCTACACTGGTTACTTAAAAAAAATTGGTAGCCCTACCACATCTAAATCAACATTGGGCCCATTTCACAAACCCTTTTTGAGAGTTGGCATTATCGTTGAGAGTTGGCAATAGCTGCTGTTAACGAAGCGGCTAACGTAGTGTAGTGTGCTAGATAGCTACCTTAGCTAAGGGTCAGCATGTTGACAGTTAACTGTGCATCGGTTAATATAGTGTACTAGCATTAGCTACCTTAGCCAAGGCGTCCCGGCCGTAGCTGGCCTCCTGGGCCGTGTGCTGCTTGTCAATGACGTCACGGCCGGTGGCCACAGTACGGTAGAGCAGGGCCTTCTCAACATTCTCCTCCTTAGTGGCCAGCAGGTCCCCGATCACCGCCACCACCTTGGAGTTCTCAATCAGTGTTGTGTCACCGTCCACACCAAAGGTCAGGTTGCCCTGGGAGAGGTCACATGGAAGTAAATACAGGAAACAAACTGTAAACTAAAGGGACTATGTGGAGTAATAGCATTGGAGAAAAGGGGAGGAGAATAGCACAAACAAAGGGCTGGACTGTTTCCATTCAATGCCGTTTCATTCAAACCTGTTCCATTTTAAAGGGAGACTGATTACACAACAAGAAGTCACCCCACAGTAAATGATGATGACATATTGCTGAGTATACATTGCCTGGAGAAAGTCTACACACCCTTTACACAGTCGTCACATTTTGCTGCCTTAAAAATACATCGAAAAAGGATAACATTCATTTATTTTCCTACAGATCTACACAACCTACTCGACATTCACAAAGTGAAAGACATTTAGAACATTTTCCAAATTAATACATAAAAAACACTTGGTGGACGCTCCTTTGACAGCCACTACAGCTGTGAATGATTTTCAAATAATATTCTACCAACTTTGCTCAACTCTTAGGGCAACATATGTTTTTCTTCAAATTTCTCAGTAATGCTCATTAAATTTGGTTGGGAATCATTGATGGACAGCAATATTCAAACCTCGCACCTGATTTTCAAGCAAATTTAGGTCAGGACTGAGACTAGACGACACAGGAACACTTAACACCTCTTGGAAAGCCATTCTGGTGTGTCTTTAGATAAAAATGTGTGTAATTGTCTCGCTGCAAAATAAACTACATCCCAAGGTTAGGTTTTCCTTTAACTAACAAACTCCCCAGTCCCTGCCGATGACAAGCATACCCATAACATGATGCTGCCACCACAATACAGAGGGTTTCCCTTCTGCGTTGTGTTGGATTTTACCGAAATCTGTAGTTTTTAATTTAGGCCAAAAATTGTGTAGTTGCGGAGTTGTCTTGCAGTATTAATTAACAGACTTTTTGCAAATAGTCCAGTCGGAATGGTCTCTTTCCTGACTTAAATCTGCTTTAATAAATCTGAGACGAGGTTTGAATACTGCTGTCCATCAATGATTCCCAACCAAATGTTCTGAGCTTGAGCATTTTTGACAAAAACAATGGATATACAGCATGTTGTGCAAGGTTGGTTGAATCTTATTCAAAATGATTCACAGCTGTAATGTGTAATGTATTACCTGCTTCCACCAGGTAGTAACTCTTGGTTGTGGAGACATACGCAAGCAATACATCCTCATCTTGTATTTCTTCGAAATGTGTAATATATTTGTAGAATGTGCAGTAGGTTGTATATATCGATAGGAAAACAATGTAATGTAGTCCCTTTTTAGATGACATTTTAAAGCAGGAAAATGTGAAGACTGTACAAGGGGTGTGTAGATTTTCACTAGTGACCGCACATTTAACCCTGTTTCATTTGAACCTATGCTAACCCTGCTGGCAGGCCAATAGGGTTAGGAGTTAGTATGGGGTATTACCAGGTGCAGGATAGTGGCCAGGACCTTGTAAACCGTCTGGAGCTCATCTGCTGTGAAGCCGATCACCTTCATGGCGTCTGCCACTGCTTTGAAGTCACCACCATCGTCAATGGACGACTGTGACAGGGAGAGAGAAAGGAGGGAGATGGAGGAGTAGAACAATCAAACTACCAACAATTGGAAAGCATTTGTCCCCTCATTTCACACAAATCACATTTTGTCAGTTTTGAAGGAAAACTTCCAGCTAGTGTCGTGAATTTAGTCAAGATATTTACTTGGCATCTACTTTTGATCAGTCTGTAACACTGGCCAACTACACCACTTCCTCACTTTGGCAAGGACGAGTTCATTCCTAACATGTTTCCCCTCCCAGCAGCCAAAGTCATACAGTAGGAATCACTAGATGACCACAAATGTCTTCAAGACAGAACACTGAGCGTCAGTCGGGGACTATTCCTATAAAAATGGGACCATGTACAAACCACTTCAGCAGTTTGGGCCCTAGCTCTGTTCTGTTCCATGACGTCACGTTGTTTGTTGCTATAAAATATTGTTTTCTTCCTGCTCGTTTAGCTTCAAGTGCAGAGACAGCAGAACGGACATGCCTGCTTTAATTAAACAATGTTTTAATAGCTGGGCTTGTGTATCTTTATTCCTGGGAAAATAAACAGTGTGACCAAATAAACACAGCATGATAGTGACAATCTCTGTCTAGAACTTGTTTTTGTGACCATTTATACAAAATTAGGGTTCAAACTAGATATAGTTCTGTAGTGACCTACAGTACCTTGATGTGGCCTCCCACTTTGATGTAGTTGAAGGCTGTGGGGTCCTTCGAGACGTGGAGGGACCGCAAGAGAGACTCAGGACCTCCTTTAACCATCTGAAGAGAACGGCGAGAGAATGAGAGAGATAGAGACCGAGTCAGTAGTGACACATGCCAATGACTGTTCAGTATTTACAGTCTAAACCATTTACATTTAGCGACTTACAGGAGTAATTAGGGTTAATTGCCTTGCTCAAGGGCACAGACAGATTTTTCACCTAGTCGGCTCAGGGATTCGAACCAGCGACCTTTTGATTACCGGCTCAATGCTTTTAACAGCTAAGCTACCTGCCGCCCCCTATTTAATTTGGATGTTGCTGTAACTCCACAGTAAAATGGAGGAAAGGAAAATAATAATCTAGATAACGAGACCGGACCAATGGAGGGTGAAGTCCCTTGAGAATCGGGAGTTTATGGAGTGAGAAAGATGGAGGTTTATTAGTGGAGATAATGAGGTGAGAAGATGGATGTATATTTTCCACTGACAGTACGGGCTGTAACAGCTATGACATCACCATGCCTTTATGATTAACACAGTCACAGACCCACGGCCTATCTGGTCTGTATACCAGCTTATGGTGGCATCAGTCTGGCGTGTAACACACACGGAAACGCTCACACGCACCTGGTAGAATGAGTGGAAGCTTCTCTCCCCCTCCTGCTGGAAGATGACTCTGGACTGTAAGAGAAACAGATTTAGTTTAGTTGATTCAGAGAGAAATATAATTTATCTTTATCTATATAGATGATCTCATCGGGAATAAAACATGTATTTTCAAGCGCCCCCTACCTTCTCCAGCAGGTAGTTGTTGATGTGGCCCCCGATGGGATCTCCCTTGAAGTCGAAGTTGATGTCCATGTACTTGCCGAAGCGGCTGGAGTTGTCGTTGCGGTTGGTCTTGGCGTTGCCGAAGGCCTCTAGGACGCAGTTGGATTTCAGCAGCATGTTTTTCACCCTGGAGAGAGAGGCGACACATGTTCTCAGTGATACTAACGGCTCGCCGGGCTCCTATCAACTGATACTAACCCACGGAGACAAACAATAAGGTGGCCTATGGCGGACGAAGTGGCTGAATATAGTGGTGTGAGGTAGATACACTCGAGTTAAGATTTAAAGGGATAGTACGAGATTCTGGCATTGTTCTACTTACTCCGAGTCAGATGAACTCGTGGATACCATTTCTCCGCGTGCAGTATGAAGGAAATTAAAGGTAGTTTCGCGAGCCATTGCTAACATGCGTTAGCACAACGACTGGAAGTCTACAGGTACGCTGGCCAGAATCTTACACTATCCCTGTAAGTTCTCCATTTTACACCGATTAGGTAGAACAGTCATTACTCAGTCAGATCCTACAGTTGTCTGTTCCTTATGGGGCCCATCTGTGTTAGGACATGGTTATAGATGGTTGGAGTGTCTTATATCAACATGTTCAGGTGCAGTATATGACAACTCTACTTAGCACACAGACTGCGTTGGCCCTGGTTATTTATGCTGTGTATTTATGCTGTGTAGTGCTGGGTCAGTCCACAGGCTCCTCACAACATACTCTGTGCTGGGGTGCACGCCTCCTCCCATGGCCCATACAAACACGAGCACCGCAGGTCACATATACCACCCGCTCTGGCTATCCCATTAGTCAGAGCTCCATACAGCCTGTAGCATTTCCTTACAGGCAGGACAGAACTGGGAGAGTTGTGGGCTTATAAATGTGACTTGTAATCTCTGTCTTAAAATAACACAAAACGACAGTTTTACTCCTTTAAAATGGCTACAGGGAAGATGTAGTGGGTCAAGGGCAATATATTCAGCACTAAAAGGCCATAAACAACCCTATTTCTGGGATTTTATTACAAGTGGTGTGTGTCAATCATGTGTGTGTCATAAGGAGGGTTATAAAGCATTTATACAGCTGAGCTTTGGTCTTTGGGCCAATGTAGAAATGATAACAGGGGTAATAACTAGTAATGACCTGATAGGCAGGGGTGTAGTGCTGCTGGAGCGCGGAGTGATGCTCCCTCACTTTTTTAAATTTGAGAATACACGGAGTTGGTAAAACAAATTCTGTCAAATTCATTCAGATATATTTTAAATAAAATGTATTTAATTACCACTGAAATTCCATGAAAAACAATAGAATGACAAACCAAATCAATATGTATAGCAGCCTAGAAATAAATGGTGATTTCCTCCCTGTCTTCTCTGGTATTGTCGAGGACGATGAAGAACTGTAGGCTTCGTAATAATGCATTTAGGTTATAGTTTTTAACAACGGGTCAAACCAGCTGTAGCTAGCTACAAACTAAAATGAAAAAACAATTTGCCGTGAAGCGTTCATCCATGTATACGGGTAAGAGTCTAGCTCCATTTTCAGATATTACTTTTCTTAAAAATATCATGATATCCAATTGGTAGTTACAGTCTTGTACCATCACTGCAACTCCTGTACGGACTCGGGAGAGGCGAAGGTCGAGAGCCATGCGTCCCCTGCCAAGCCTCACTGTTTCTTGACACACTGCTCGCTTCAACCCGGAAGCCAGCCGCACCAATGTGTCGGAGGAAACACTGTACAGCTGGCGACCGAAGTCAGCGTGCATATGCCTGGCCACCACAAGGAGTCGCTAGAGAGCGATGGGACAATGACATTCCGGCTGGCCAAACCCTCCCTTAACCCGGACATTGCTGGGCCAATTGTGCGCCGCCTCATGGGTCTCCCAGTCACGACACAGCCCAGGATCGAACCAGGATCTGTAGTGACGCCTCAAACCGCTGCGCCACTCGGGAGGTGCATTTAGGTTATAGTTTGAGATGAGTTAATAAACCACACTAAAATATTGATTTTATGGCTGTTTTTAAAATGAATTTCCTGAAATTCTACGTAGTAATGATTTATGTTCACTACTTGGTCAATTGATTTGATAGCATGTTTAATCTATGCAAATAAATTATATGAATTGATAGTTCACCTCTGTTTTCTTTTATTCTGTAATAGGGTATATTAGGGTAGGCCGTCATTGTAAATAATAATTTGTTCTTAACTGACTTGCCTAGTTAAATAAAAGATTACATTTAGAAAAAAATATATAAAAAACAAAAAATATTGTAACCATGTGTTCAAGCTAATCAAATCAAAGTTGATTTATGATACAGTGTAGTGTAGGCTACAAAATACAATAAAATGCCTACTCGCAACTAAAGCTCTCCTCGCAAACAGTGCAATGATATTAAGCTAAATGTATTTTTTTATTTACATTAGGCTATAGCCTACAAATAGCTATACCACGTAGTCGTAGGGCTATTAGGCTATACTGCAAATTAATGCTGTTTGTTCCTGAACTGACCGAATGGCTAAGTTGGTTCAACTTGTTTATCATTGTGTGATCCTGGCGCTGTCCTTTCATCACCACGAAGGGCACTCCAATCGCTTACAGTAACACTCATCAAGATATGTTGCCTACGGCTAATAGTCCTTCTCATCACTTAGGCCTAGTATTACTTTTACAAATAGAAGATTTTCACTTCTCACAATGGTGCTCGTTTAGTAAAGTTAGATTAAAGCTAAATCAATGTCTCGCATGATCACATAATGATTCATTTGAAATTTACATGACAGAACTGAATATAATAGCATAGAATAGTAGGCCTATAATGTTACACCAAAAACACCTCATTTCTAATGAGATTTTAGGATGGTTAGTGTAAGAAATTGTAATAGATACTGGAAACTTGTAATAACAACTTCTCAACATAAGCTATCTTTTATACGAAATACACACACCCCGTTTTCCCTTGGACATATGCTGGTCTCATTAGACACCAACCACCCACACACACATCCCCTCCCCCATGAATAGGCCTCTGTGAAAACAAACGCACATGGATGGATGCTTTTGGATGAGACTAAGACAAAGAACTGTGTGAAGAACCAATGGAACGTCGACATCAGGCCCGGACAGGACTACCCACGACCCAGATCGACCAATAGGAAGGCCAGACTACAAGATCAACCTACTTTGCTTGTTGCCTATATAATCTGTATGAACTGTTTAGAGCGCTCTCTTTTTTCCGACGATTCCATACGAATCAGACAGAAGGGGCCGTGCTGCACGATTTGCCAGATATCTTCACACTGAATAAACTGTCTTACTAAATACTGTTCCACCCTGTCCAGCGTATTGACTTGGTCTCATTTCTCTAGTAACGAATCATCAACATTAGCTGAGGCTGACGAGTCCCCAAAAAATTATCATGCGCCAAATCTCAACAAAGCGCGATATGCTTTTATTGAAACAAAATGCAAGAAAAGGCTAATAGTTTGTTGACACCATCTGGTCTAATTAGCTCAAGAAACAGTCATCTAAATGCATATTCCCATGAAACTGATTAAGATCAATCAAATTATTGGCATGCAGATGCAGTTTTGGATGTTTCATCGGAAAAAACGTTAAGAATTATCATTCCCGATTGACAGTGGTGATGGCATATTTTGAAATGAGGTATTAAAAATGTTGCATTTCCTTGAGACAATATGTGTGGGCATAGGCAGACATTGCGATTTTATTTTATTTTAAATTGAACCTTTATTTAACTAGGCAAGACAGCATTAGAAGAAAGGATCATTAGCGAAAGAATACATCTTCAAATATAAGGAACTGGAACACAAAAGTACTCAATCAACATGGTAGAGTTAAAACACAGCAAACAGAGGACATAGAAGGCACAGTATGTGGGTATGTGCAGATGTATTGTGATGGAAGGTGGGGTGTGTGTTTTTGTGTTTGGAAAAGTGTGGAGTTAAGTGAGTGAAAAAGGAAAACTGTTGCATATCCCAGAGCCCATGTGTGTTTGTGAGCAGGGGTTGTGTGAGAGAGAGCTTTCAATTGTGTAGATATGGGATATACATTTTAAAATAAATGATAAATCTAGTTTATTTATTTATTGTCCTATCATAATCGAACGGTCCCCAATCCTATACCCTAGACACCCACCAGAGCGATCCATATACTAAGGAGAAGTCCTTATGTTTTATGGGCCTACTGTAAGTAGCCTATACGCAGCCAAATCAGAAAGATGAATGTCATCACAGATCTACTAAAGCAGCACTGCCCCATCAAGATTCTGCGCCTGCCTGGCAGGGTTGGTCTACAAAGCCAAAGCCCCCTGAAGGGAGAGCATAACATACAAGAAAATTCTCAAAGCTGCTAATGAGAACCTTGACGACCTTGTACCTAACCAGTGGGGATTCCGGTAGGGTGCCCCCACCCGGGTAGTGGCAGTGCTGGAAACACTAGATGCAGTAACCCGTGGGGAGGGGGTCACCCTCAGACAATCAGAGAGGGGGCATATTATTGTGGCCCCAAAGTCTGACTGCACAAAGATGCTTGGGAAAATGGTCACAACGCGGGACCAGCGTGTGTGTGTTTCAGGGGAAAGGGGTGTATCTGATCTCCATCACCAAGCAATGGTTAATCAAATCTCCCCATTTTTGCCAGTTTTAGCTCAAGTTCGCATGCGTTCTCAAACAGCTGCAACTTGTAAATCAAGTCCTTTCTTGAATTGGGCTCAGGGATGGAAAGACTTGAGCATCTGAGCTTATGGTTGTTTGTGGGAGTAAGGGGTTGAGTGTGTGTGAGTGTGAGTGTGTGTGTGTGTGTGTGTGTGTGTGTGTGTGTGTGTGTGTGTGTGTGTGTGTGTGTGTGTGTGTGTGTGTGTGTGTGTGTGTGTGTGTGTATATGTAACCCACATCTGTTGCTAGGGGGTAATGATGTCAGGATGAATTACAACAATTGTGTCTGGTAATCTACCATTGATATAGGAGTGGTTAAAACATGCTAATAACTGTCCTCTGAGAATATCAAAAAAGGCTTGGTATACAGTACCAGTCAAAAGTTTGGACACACCTACTCATTCCAGGGTTTTTCTTCATTTTTACTATTTTATACATTGTAGAATAATAGTGAAGACATCAAAACTATGAAATAACATATATGGAATCATGTAGTTACCAAAAAAGGGTTAAACAAATCAAAATATATTATACATTTGAGACTCTTCAAAGTAGCCATCCTTTGCTTTGATGACAGCTTTGCACACTCTTGGCATTCTCTCAACCAGCTTCATGAGGTAGTCGCCTGGAATGCATTTCAATAAACAGGTATGCTTTGTTAAAAGTTAATTTGTGGAATTTATTTTCTTCTTAATGCATTTGAGCCAATCAGTTGTGTTGTGACAAGGTAGGGGTGGTATACAGAATGTAGCCCTATTTGGTAAAAGACCAAGTCCATATTATGGCAAGAACAGCTCAAATACGCAAAGAGAAATGACAGTCCATCATTACTTTAAGACATGAAGGTCAGTCAATACAGAACATTTCAAGAACTTTGATAGTTTCTTTAAGTACAGTCGCAAAAACCATCAAGCGCTATAATTAAACTGGCTCTCATGAGGACCGCCACAGGAAAGGAAGACCCAAAGTTACCTCTGCTGCAGAGGATAAGTTCATTAGAGTTAACTGCACCTCAGATTGGAGCCCAAATAAATGCTTCACAGAGTTCAAGTAACAGACACATGTCAACATCAACTCTTCAGAGGAGTCTGCGTGAATCAGGCCTTCATGGTCGAATTACTGCAAAAAAACACTACTAAAGGACACAAATAAGAATAAGAGACTTGCTTGGACCAAGAAACACGAGCAATGTACATTAGACCGGTGGAAATGTGTTGTTTGGTCTGATGAGTCCAAATTTTTGATTTTAGGTGCCAACCGCCGTGTCTTTGTGAGATGCAAAGTAGGTGAACGGATGATCTCCGCATGTGTGGTTCCCACCGGGAAGCATGGAGGAGGAGGTGTGATGGTAATTTGCTGGTGACACTGTCTCTGATTTATTTAGAATGCAAGGCACACTAAACCAGCATGGCTACCACAGCATTCTGCAGCGATACGCCATCCCATCTGGTTTGCGCTTAGTGGGACAATCTTTTTTTTTTCAACAGAACAATGACCCAAAACACACCTCCAGGCTGTGTAAGGGCTATTTGACCAAGAAGGAGAGTGATGGAGTGCTGCATCAGAAGACCTGGCCTCCACAATCACCCGACCTCAACCCAAATGAGATGGTTTGGGATGAGTTGGACCGCAGAGTGAAGGAAAAGCAGTCAACAAGTGCTCAGCATATGTGGGAACTCCTTCAAAACGGTTGGAAAAGCATTCCTCATTAAGCTGGCTGAGAATGTCAAGACTGTGCAAAGCTGTCATCAAGGCAAGGGGTTGCTACTTTGAAGAATAAAAAATAAAAAATATATCTTGACTTGTTTCACACTTTTTTGGTTACTACATGATTCCATGTGTGTCATTTCATAGTTTTAATGTCTTCACTATTATTCTACAATGTATAAAGAAAATAGTGAAAATAAAGAAAAATCCTGGAATGAGTAGGTATGTCCAAACTTTTGACTGGTAGTGTATAGCCATTGACTCTTGAAGAATATAACATAGAAATGCCTCATGACCTTCAGTTGAACTGGAGTGTGACAGATTACTGATTACAATTTTGGACAGGTAACTAGTAACTGTAACAGATTACATTTAGAAAGGAACCTACCCAACCCTGGTTATAAGCAGTGCTGTAGCACGCACCCGTGAGGCGGTATTTTGTATACAATATTGAACATTCAGAAATAACCCGGTATACGGTGTGACGGTATATCGCCCAAGCTTACCTTCAACCAATACTAATCTTGCATGGCAAGCAACGCACTCTTACTCAAGACTGTGTCCCAAATCATCACATTCTCTACGGCGATAGAGAGGCATTTCTGCTCCATCTAGCAGAAACCCTCCCAGTGCATACCACGGGTGATATGGTGACAATTACCTCAACCTTTCGTTTATCATACTGTACTCCTGGGAACGCAAATAATTTCTGATTACTTCTGCATTCCCAGGTCATTTAGCATGGACATTCTGAGAACGTTAAAATGGAAACTTCTCACAGAAGAACGTCAGAATGTCTCACCTTTCCACCTCCGCTCTTTGCCCAGGGTTTGTGATAGCAGCAATGTATTGCATTATATATTTACTGGCTTCAGTCTTCCCGGCGCCACTCTCCCCTGCAATGAAAAAAATAAACACAAAAATGCGTTAGAAAATGCCAGGGAATCCAATGAGAATGTCTAAAATGTCATCTCCATTAACACAGGCTTCTTCAGGGTGAGTTTTGGGATTGATGCCTTTTGATACAGAATATTCCTCTCTTCACCACTAAGTGGCACTCTGTCAACCAAATAGTTTCACCGCGCTGTCACAGCTTGTGGCCACTTTCAATGTTTTCTTAGAAATAAGGTAAAGAATTGGTCCTGCTATTTTCAACTATATAGAGTCATATTGAGTTCCCCAAAAGGCTTTCCACTGAAATGACAAACTCACATTACTCCAGACAGAAAGTTGGCATCAAGGAAGACGTGATTTGACCTGAACCAGTGTTATGTACGTGTATTACTTCTTATAAGCATGTATGAGCCCTTATAATATCCGATTATGTTGGGTATTTCTATGTTGCAATTAATTCACTAGACAGATAAGAATTCATCAATCAAAACTGATTTGGTTGGCCGTTTTTGAGGGCTCCCCCCGTTACCTGAGATGACAATACAGGTGTCCTTGTTCCTCCTCTTCATGGCTTTGTAGGCTGCGTCTGCGATGGCGAAGAGATGTGGTGGTCGCTCGTACAGCTCCCGGCCCTTGTACTGCTCGATGGTGTCTCGACCGTAGATGTTCATGGCACGGTAAGGGTTAACCGACACCACCACCTCGCCGATGTAGGTGTAGATACGACCCTTCTCAAACCTGCAGCCACATGAGACAACGAGCATGGTCAACTACTCATCATGTCACCTGACAACGTACCGGTACCCCCCGGTATATAGCCTCGCTATTGTTATTAGTTGTTAATTTTATTTAAAAAATGTTTTAGGTATTTTTCTTAAACTGCATTGTTGGTTAAGGGCTTGTAAGTAAGCATTTCACTGTAAGGTCTACACCTGTTGTAGTCGGCGCACGTGACAAATAAACATTTGATTTGAACTTGTGATGCTACACTGCTGATTCATAAGATTATTACAGGAAAAGGACAGTTTCACATTTTGGAGTAGAATGTGTAAACTTTCAAAAAGGCGTATATTTAAAACATTTGTGGATAAAACATATCCACAAATGCTGGTCAGAAGTACAGGTATTCCAGTCAAATCTAACATTTTAGCACAAAAAAAACAACAACAAAAACTCAAGACTATACGAGGTCATGTTTGGACAACCAAGCAATCTGCTCTCGCTCTCATCATAACCCTTGATTAGCCTTTATGATGTTCTATCACCAACCTTATCATCCCAGCGTCGACAGTAATCCACTGACTGAGGTTAACAGCATCTAGCGCTGAGAAACATTACATTAGTGCCCTGCTCTCTATGTAAGACTATAAAAAAAAATAGTTTTATTGTCACATACACCAGATAGGTACAGTGATGTGTTGTTTTACAGGGTCAGCCATAGTAGTACGGGGTTAAGTGCACGTCAGTTGTTTCACCTTGTCTGCCCTTTTGGTTGCTGGCCGAATGCTCTAACCCAATAGGGGGGGGGGGGGTGCAAAGTACAGCCCGCCGGCCACTTCAATCCGGTACACGAGTAATTTAAATTATTAATTATTTTAATTATTTTTCTCCACAATTTCGTGGTATTCAAATTGGTAGTTACAGTCTTGTCCCATCGCTGCAACTCCCATACGGACTCGGGAGAGGCGAAGGTCGAGAGCCATGCGTCCCACGAAACACGACCCAGCCAAGCCGCACTGCTTCTTGACACAATGCCCGCCTAACCCGGAAGCCAGCCGCACCAACGTGTCGGAGGAAATACCGTACACCTAGCGACAGTGTCAGCATGCATGCCCCCGGCCTGCCACAGGAGTCGCTAGAGCGTGATGGGACAAGGAAATTTCGGCCTGCCAAACCCTCTCCTAACCCGGATGACGCTGGGTCAATTGTGCGCCGCCTCATGGATCTCCCAGTCACGGCCAGCTGTGACACAGCCTGGGATTGAACCCAGGTCTGTGGTGACGCCTCAAGCACTGCGATGTAGTGCCTTAGACAGCTGTGTCACTCCGGAGGCCCCCGCCAATTGATTTTATCAAACAATTGGTTCCCCAAAAAATGCGGCCCTCCGTTGGATTTCAAAATGCCGATGTGGCCCTCGAGCCAAAAAAGTTTACCCAGCCCCGTTGTAACCGCTTGGCTACCTGCCGTCCTATCTAAACAAAGAGGTCCTCCATCACTATAGAATGAAGCATCCCTCTCTATATCTCAACCCTCCCTTCAACACAACAATGCGTCAGACACGGATAGCTTTCTATACTGATCTGCAGCCTAGAGGGATGCACGTATGCAGGCATGGATGCTACCAGGAACATGGTCTTGGTAGGTCCAACTCCAATGGCTACACTCATTAGGCAGTTTAAGACACTGATCCTAGAGCTGTGTAGAATGCAGAGAGAGGCGCTGACTGGGGCTGATCTAGGCCTTCTCACTCTCTCTCTCTCTCTTTCTCTGCCCTCCGGCAGCCTGCCTGTCTCACTTCCTTCCTCTTCTGGACCAGGGTCTTTTTCCCCCTACTCAGAAGAATAGAGCCTTTCTTCTCAACTGCACCCCGGCCAAGCCTACCTCTGCTCTGGCCTCTGGGTTCCTCCTGGCAGCCCTGGGTTCCAGAGGCCTACACTAACAGACAGTGGAATACAGCTTCAGGATCACTGCTTTTCCAGACTGTGAACCTCTGTATTGATGTACTTATGTGATATAGCCAGGTAAGTTACTAAGAAAAGATCCTATTTGACATTATTTCAAAGACCTGGCTATCGTAACTACGATCTTAAGACCTTTGCTACAGCACTGCCCTTGTACAGAGTCCCTGGAAAGAAACCTTGGCTTCTGATGAATGTGGACTTCTGACTTGGTAATCTCTACCTACGGGTCAGTGAAATGGGGATTTTCCGATTGATATGTTTTTGGAATCCCGTTTGATTGTATTTCAGATAAAGCAAGCAATCTTGTGTTGTTAGATATAGGCCTATTGATAGTCATTGTGTGTTGTGCATTGGACATGCTTAAATGATGAACACTGAACGGCGCAACATACAAACATTGACAGAGCAATTGAGGTAAGCCACAACATACACACAATGGTTGTTGAAGAACTGGCCAAAACACACACAGAGCTGACCGTAATCGAACCAGTGTTTCAGCTGACACGCCCAGACAGACAAACAGAAGAGAAAGACGGCTCTAGACATTAAATGAGAACTGAGAGAACAAATGAAAGAGACTGAGAGCATAATTAAAGTACACTACAGTACACTACCCCAACAACCACAGCTAATTCTCTGACAGGTCAACACAGGCGGTGACTGGCTCATTCTCCTGCAGCCAGCCATGTGTGAGCCCTCTCATGTCGTCATGCCACGCGCCACTGGGCATGGCTGACACAGAGACGCCGTGTCCGCGTGCCCAGGTTGGCATTGTGTGCCCAGGCTGGCATGGTTGCCCATGCCCGAGGGCCTGTGGAAGTGGTGGGCAGGCTGGTAAGCCTGGCAGGTTGGCTGGTGGCACCTCCCCTGGCACTAGAGAAGGAGCCATTGTGCCATCCTACAGGGCAGAATGCTGCTGTGTGCACTGCCCGCTCCATTGTTCACACGTCAATTGGGGGTCTTTGTATGAGAAGCACAGACGGGCCTCACCTTCCACTACATACCCTGGGCCAACACAGTGAGCTTCCCACTTAAAGTGCACGTGTACAATGTGATCTGGGGGAATGTAAACAATTAACTACCAGTTGGGAGTGTTCCATCTATGGCTGTGATCTCAGCTGGTTAGGAGTTGATAGCAACAAAAAGAACAATAGCTGAATGTGAATCTACGTAACACTATATAGGCTACTGTAGACCTAACAGGTTTCAGACGGGACGTGGGAAAATACTGAAGTCCAAAACCGAGAACATCACTAGGGAGTGTGATTTTGTCATTGTGGTTTGGTTTCCATCCACATTGAATAACGTCATATATATTAGAGAAGAAACACAATGGCAGACAAAGAAACAATCTGTTTGCGCTATATTACCGAACATTCAATTGGGTAAACAATGTTCCACCCAAACAGTCCGTCAGGCCGTTTCAACAATACAGACAGTGTCCTGGTGTTTTCCGAACCTCTGAGGTTTTAATAAATAGACATTATGATTCATGTCCTATTCCATCCTCGTCTCTTCAGGATCAGAGGGCATCTGTCCAAAAACAGAATCAATTGTGCGCGTATTATGATGAGAGACACATCTGTGGGAGAGTATGTGTGACACCACTGGATGGGTCAGTGAGCCTCATTCCAGGGGATTTCAATAACAACGCAGGGAGATTACTACAAAAGATAAACAAACAGACTGGAGTGGGAGTCTAGACTAAACGTTGGGTGGCTGTTTCTGGGAAGGTTGAGAAACGTTGTAGATCCCGGCTAGGGTCTTTAGAAAAACTGGAGGTGGGTGGGAGGGTACTATGGCAACTGTAGCGTCAGAGCGTGAGGGTGTTGATGTCAGCATGTCTCAGCGCTCCTCCCCTCTCTCCCTCCCTCCTTCTCTCCCTTCTCCTCCGGTTTCCCAGCAGCTCAAGGGAGGAGTCCTGCTGGAAGGACATGAATGCTGTGGGTCATGCCAGTCAGACACTCTTCAACTCACAGCTGGGCCCAGAGCAGAAAGAGGGAGAGGGAGGATGAGAGGTAGACAGCGAGAGAGTACAAACAAAGTACAAAAAAGTATGCGCTTACCAGGATTGAGGGCAATTACATTTACATATTTCCTCGGCACCGGTGCCCCCGCACATTGACTCTGTACCATTACCCCCTGTATATAGCCCCGCTATTGTTATTTACTGTTGTTCTTTAATTATTTGTTATTCTTACCTCTTACTTTTTGGAGGGGTATTTTCTTAAAACAGCATTGTTGGTTAAGGGCTTGTAAATTAGCATTTCACTGTAAGGTCTACACCTGTGGTATTCGGCGCATGTGACAAATACATTTTGATTTGAATTCCATTTCAATTCAGGAAGTACACTAAAATTCCAATTCTCTTCAATGCTTTTCAATGAGGAAAACATTTCATTGTAATTTGGTTCACTTTTTGAGTTGACTGCACTCTGGATAAGAGCATCTGCTAAATTACTAAAATGTCAAATGAGAGAGAGAGAGAGACTAGGGAGAGAGACAGGCAGAGACCAGGGAGAGAGACAGGCATAGACCAGGGAGAGAGACAAGCAGAGATCAGAGAGAGAGACCAGAGAGAGAGAGAGCGAGACCAGCCAGAGAGACCAGCCAGAGAGACCAGAGAGAGAGTGGGAGATACCAGAGAGTGGGAGAGACCAGAGAGAGAGCGGGAGAGACCAGAGAGAGAGAGAGACCAGAGAGAGAGAGAGAGAGACCAGAGAGAGAGAGAGAGAGACCAGAGAGAGAGAGAGAGACCAGAGAGAGAGAGAGACCAGAGAGAGAGAGAGACAAGAGAGAGGGAACGGTTGGATAGGGAAAGTGTGTGTATTTAGGACTCAAGAGTAAGGTGTGGCCAACATTTTGGGACTGTCGCTTTCACTCACTTTTCCTTGACCTCTCCTGCCCTCTTCTTTTTACACTGCTTTTCCCAATTTCAGTGACTTGTGCCTGAGGTAGTTGATTGGGACTGGGCCTCCTTACACAGTACAAAAAGCAGAGAAGCGATACCCTTTGAGCTACACCACAAGCTAGACCACAAACAATCAATCTCAAGAGCTACCTTGGGCTTTGAGCTTGTTGAGCCACTGTACTGTCTACTTCACTATGACTGTCTGTCCCTACCGTTCGTATAAAGATTCCAATGCCAGCCCATGCGCACACCCCCCTCAGAAGTGAATTACAAGCCGAAGCAAAGCATATAACCGCTGGCCCCAATCTTGTTTGGGTGGGTCTTTTATGGTTCTTTGTCAGTGGGTGGGGAGCTAGGGTGGGGAGCAATTTTCTCACTCAAGTTTAGTTTAAAGTTTTATTAGTCGTATGTACAGGACACCCATGGTATACATCGACCAATTGAAATGCTTACTTGCAGGTTCCTTCTCGACAATGCAACAATAAGAAATAAGAAATTGTGAATAAGAACATAAAATAAATGGCAGTAGAATAGATTAATACATTTCAGCATAAGCATAATACAGGAAGAAATTATAGTCCAATATTTACACGTGTTTTGGGAAAGGGGGATGGGGGCAAGTGACTAAATTGAGCAGAGTAAGAGTCTGGCTTGGGTGGTATACCGTATACTAGGGTATTTGAAAATAGCCACAGGATGTTTTTTCAATACCGTCAAAACAAATTCTTTGAAGTTTTTCTATACATTTTAATACATACATTTCACCTTGTGCAATACGTTATGAGATCAATCAGATCAAGTTCTTCATTTCGCTTGTCACATTATGAAGATTACCGTAGTTCCCCTGAACAGGTGAGCCAGTCACGTGCTTGTTTGTAAATAGCACAACGGGAGAAAATGGGAGCAGGTGAGTCCTATTGACAGGGGTGGCGTTTTCTATTAATATATGTCATTTAGACGACGCTTTTATCCAAAACGACTTAGTCATGCGTGCATACATTTTTACGTATGGGTGGCCCCGAGAAAAGTCCGTGATTTTCTGCTTCAATGGAGTGATCAGGGACGTGCAACGATAGTTTTCCTTCACAGATAATGCATTCGTGCAACACGTTCGGCAGAAGTGCAAAGCTATTTTTTGCTGGCAGCCACACAAGTAAAATGAGCTTACAATGAAACAGCAAGGTCTTTTTGAAAGAACAACGCATGGCCATCATATTTCTAATGTTTATCAGAGAAACAATGTAGCCAGCTACATTTTCTAATGTTTTGCTTAAAGTTAATCTTGCATTTTACCAGAGAAAATTAGATACACATCAGTCATAACAATGTCTGCAGATAGATAAGAATTCACAAACAGGCATTCTGAGTGGAGAAGCAACTGAACCACACCATTAGTTTGGTGCCAAGCAGAAATTATAACAAGAAGCATTTTAAATCTGCTTTTACAAAAAAGTAAGTGGCTGAATTAATAAGGTGGCGGGACATCCTATTGTGTTAGCTTTCTGCCGTGTCTCCTCCAGACAGAGCAGGCAGGCCCGTTGCTCTAGCGACTCCAGTCTCCACACAGACACAGTGGATACATGCTGCTCCAGAGCCAGTACTGTTCTTCCTTCATACAAGCAAGTGTGGGGCCTCCCGAGTGGCGCAGCAGTCTAAGGCACGGCTTCGCAGTGCTAGAGGGGTCACTACAGACCCACGTTCGATCCCGGGCTGTATCACAACCGGCCGTGATCGGGATTCCCATGCGCACAATTGGCCCAGCGTCGTCCGGGTTAAGGGAGTGTTTGGCCGGGGTTGCTTTACTTGGCTCATCGCGCTCTAGTGACTCCTTGTGGCAGGCCGGGTGCCTGCAGGCTGATCTCTGTCGTCAGGTGAACGGTATTTCCTCCGACACATTGGTGCGGCTGGCTTCCGGGTTAAGCTGGCGGGTGTTAAGAAGCGGGTCATGTTTCGGAGAACGCATGACTTGACCTTCACCTCCCGAGCGCGTTGGGGAGTTACAGCAATGAGACAAGATCAAAAATTTGAGAGAAAAAGGGGTTAAAATATTTAAACTGACGGAAGTTTTGTTGTCTGAAGAGAAAGCCTTGAATTGTACATCTTGTCTCATACAATAATTGGTTCCTGTAGGTGCTGGGTAGAGATATGAGGGGGAGACGGTCATGGCCCCCTCCTCAGACCTTTTGGCAGAACGCCCAGAATATGTTCTATAAGTTAAGATAGGAGACGGTGCCAGTCACATGCAGGAGCCAAACGTTAATTATGAAATCATTATGAATCATGAATAATGTAAACCATGCAAATATAACTTGTCTATGTAAGCAGTATATAACAGAACTAACGGGACTCCCCCGGAAGAGCTCCCGACCGGCGTTTACTATGGTGCATTAAGTTTGTTGGAACCTCTCCAGCTTGCTGATAATAAAGAATGATTCAATTAACTTTGACGTTGAGTCCCTGGTGGTAATTTCCACAACACAAATATGCCTCAAAACTTTGTTCATTTGCACATTTTCATATTCTCTTGTAAAATGTCCAAACTCACCAAAAATGGCATTCGGTAGCTCCTACCGATATACTGTATGTATAACTTTATGAGCTGCATAGCCTGTCTTTGCAATTAGTTTATGTTCTTTTGCGCTCTTTAGCATATTTAGCAAGCAGGCTCCATGGAAATTCGCAATTTCTTTGTGCTAATTTTGTTAGCATTCTGGTAATAGATGCCCAATGGCCGTTTTAGCGTTTTTCTGGCGCCCACTTGTGTACTTAGCCGATAATACCATAAATCCCGGAATGAGAGAAACGGTGTGACGACATGAATATCTAGATACCGTCCAACCCTATCTGGTAGCAGCAGTTGTGATGTGTGTGTAGCATGAATGTATGTGTGTGTGTATGTCTGTGTGGGCGTGTGCATGAGTCAGTGCATGTGTGCTAAGGTGTGGAGAATCAGAGCAGGTGGTCAGTCCAGTTCAAATGTTCAGCAGTCTGATGGCTTGTAGATAGGAACAATGAAAATCCTTAAAAATACAGATAAAGAGAAGAATGCAACCTAACAAATGTACATATATAACATAGCATGGTGGTCCTAAGAGACCTCTTTAAATCAAATAACCTCTAGAGCCTATCCCCTAGACCAAGGGGTGGCAACGTACGGGCCCGCCAGGCACTTCAATACGGCCCACGAGAAGAAAAAACAATTTTTAATTTTAGGCCCTTTTTCGCCCTAATTTTGTGGGATCAAATTGGTAGTTACAGACTTGTCCCATCGCTGCAACTCCCATACGGACTCGGGAGAGGCAAAGGTCAAGAGCCGCGCGTCCTCCGAAACATGACCCAGCCAAGCCGCACTGCTTCTTGACACAATGCCCACTTAACCCGGCCGCACCAATGTGTCAGAGGAAACACCGTACACCTGGCGACCGTGTCAGCATGCATGCGCCCGGCCTGCCACAGGAGTCGCTAGAGCGCGATGAGACAAGGAAATCTCTGCATGCCAAACACTCTCCTAACCCGGACGACGCTGGGCCAATTGTGCGCCGCCTCATGGGTCTCCCAGTCACGGCCAGCTGTGACACAGCCTGGGATCGAACCGGGGTCTGTAGTGACGCCTCAAGCACTGCGATGCAGTACCTTAGACCGCTGCGCCACTCGGGAGGCCCCCACAAATTGATTTTAACAAACAATTGGTCCCCCAAAAAATGCAGCCCTCTGTTGAATTCCTGATGTGGCCCTCGAGCCAAAAAGTTTGCACACCCCAGCCCTAAACACTTGTGTACAGCTGAAAGGATTGGAATGGCATATTTTTTTTCTACACAAATGTAGATTTTTTTTTTTTTAAACAGCGCGAGGTGGAATTGTTACCATATTACTTCATCATTCCAAACCTTCAAAAGATGCCTAGGGGTAAAAGGAATAGGACACAGCCAGTGTTATCGCCAAGGATCTAGTATAATAGACAACACAACACGTGCTGGCTGGCTGTTATCAGTGACTGTGACCTTGTTGGGGATTTCCAGTAATCAAGACAGGGATAATCTCTGGCTGTTCCAATTTTCTCTCTCCCCATGAATTTACCACCAAGCAGTGTTCTGCTGTCCCTGTTTAGACTGATTGAATGATTTACAGCTTATCTGGCCCAGTGCATGCTGGGTACGACCTCTCCGGGATTACGATTTTTTTTCACACTTTTATGGGGCTGTTTCATAGAGAGAAATGGAAACGAGTGATTCTGGGATAAATTAAGATTGTCTACTGGAAGTTAAGGGTTATTTGAGGACATTTTGGGTCATTCCAGCCAATGCTACTTCAAAGGAAACCATAGTTCTGGAAAAGTGTTTGAATCCATTGAAGAGATATTCACTTCAAAAACGCCCATTACTGGTCAATATTTATATGTACATATTCTTATTCACTCCTTTACACTTGTGTGTATAAGGTAGTTGTTGTGAAATGGTTAGGTTAGATTACTTGTTAGATATTACTGCATGGTCGGAACTAGAAGCACAAGCATTTCGCTACACTCGCATTAACATCTGCTAACTATGTGTATGTGACAAATAACATTTTATTTTATTTCATAAATATAAAACACATATTTAGTCACAGGCATCAACAGACAAATCTCCGAAATCTAGACATCGCCGAAGACTTTGATCAGCTGAACGACAACTACGAGTCAAAGTACATACTATATCTGATCCGATACAAAATATTATCTTATGGCCAACTGGCCATTACACCTGAATGAAGCAATCCTAACATCGATCACGCCCACTCTCTTCACAGCCATCTATGGGCCTCCTTCTCCTTCAGCTCTTGTCAAACATCTGAGGACTGCATTAGGAGATTTTCCATTGCTTTGTAAACTGTTCCTTAGTGCTAAAGAGAAGCTCCTAGCTCCCACTCCAGCCTGTCTGCCTGGGGCCTTAAACACAACACTCCCAGCCCTTGGCCCACAGACAAATCAATTTTCACAAGCACATACTGTAGTAGTGGATCTGGACTCCCCCTCTGTACCATAGTGCAGCTACTGCAGCACAGCTGGCACAGAGCTGACTGGGTGAGATCACGACAGTACCTCCCCTTCCCTCTACTCTATTGACAGCACGTCTGCAGATTTACGATAGCAATCAGATGGGTTAGCAACTAGTGTTAGCGGCTCTTCTGGCTCTATAGGGGAGAGGATGCAGCTGAGAGTCCTTTACTTATCAATGGTTTGGGACAGATGTTAGGATGTGACAGGGAAACTGCAGGACATGACACACCCAGTGTTGAAAGGGTGAGAGAGAGAAACAAACAAGGTAACCTTCCCACTATTATGAAATGAGCCATTATTTATGAAATTAACCATTATTATGAACCAATCATTTGATTAGGGACTGGAGTTTCTCCTGACCACGTGACTAGGAAAATCTCTGGGTCATAGGTCGTATATTGTAGGCCCTTCATATGATGACAATTACTGGAGGTTCCCATCCAGTCATCTTACACATTCAGTCATAAGAACAATGAATGAAATGTAGAATAAAGCAGCGGGGCATATTTCGTGTTAACGCGTAAGATATAGCCTAGCATGTGTTCCCATGAACTCTACTTTCATTGGCTCGCATCTGAATACTTAGGAAATGGGAGCCAGGTGTAAACAGCTTGGCTGGAGATCGGGTGGCTGACAGACAGTAGTGTTTCTTTGGGCCTCGGCCCTTTACTGTTTACTACCCTGGCGGAGGAGATCACAGCTACTTCCCAGGCCGATCCTGAGCTAGGGGAGCTCAGCGAGAGAACAAAAGATTCATTTTAGTCAGATAACTTTCAAGAATTCAATAAAGAGACTTCAGAGAAGGGAGGGGAGGCTGGCTGGCTGGCTGATGGGCCTGGCTGCCGGTCCGATGCGGAACCTGTTTGCACTTTAGCATGTTGGCCAGTCCATTTACCTATTTAAATTCACAGCCAACCAGCTGATGGGAGGATGACGACGGGCCGCTGGAGAGAAAGAGAAGGCCATCCAAACTGACTCAGACGTTACTCAGCAGGCTATTTCAGGAAAGCACTGAGATTTCTGTCAGGGGTAAAAAAAAAGAGGGCAGGAAAAAGCACCAAAACAGACAGAGGGAGTGAGGGAGACAACGAGAGAGGGAAGGGAGAAGTTAGGGTAGAAATATGAGAGCATACTTAGCTACCGTATAGAGTATAGAGATAGAGGGAGCGTAGGATAGATATAAAGCGAAAGAAAGGAAAAGAGAGAGCAAGAGAGAAAGAGAGAGTGTCTAGGTGGGCATTCAAAAGGTGTGTGAAGTGAGTCATGCTGGGGCTGTGATCTGATCTCAGACCTGGCTGTGAAAGCCAGATCCCGCACAGTGCCTTAGGGCACAGAGCCAACAGGTGGACAAGGGAACAAAAGATCTAGAGAATGACATCACCCAGCCACTACACCCACACAGTTTGACTGACACACACACACACACACACACACACACACACACACACACACACACACACACACACACACACACACACACACACACACACACACACACACACACACACACACACACACACACACACACACACACACACACACACACACACAAAAAAGGTCCAATGCAGCCATTTTTATCTCAATATCAAATGTAACCCGTTTCAAGAAGCTAGGCTTATGTCGCAAGTCACTATTTCACAGGAGAGGCATTTGATTTGCTTAATTTTTTAAACATATTTATCAAAATGCGTTTTTTTGGCAGAAATGCCTTCTGGAACATATGAACTTTCATGACCCTTTTATAACAAACTTGTATGCCATCTGCAAATACGAATGAAATTGTTAAATTACGAGCCTAGTTGGTTTAGAACCTTCTCGCTAGCCATGATTGGCTGAGATAATGGATGGGCTAGACATCTGTAACATGTCTATAACATGAGCTGCTCAGTATGTGTAGATAATCCTTGCTACAGCGGCTTTTATAAAATATATAATGTTAGCCATGTAGAACTGCAAAAGTGTTGTTACTGCGCTCAACAACATTGCTGCCCAGAATTTAGCAGGCGCTATCGACAAAGATCAATGGGAAACAGTTGTGATGGACTACTTTCTGCACACGGTCAGTGTGAACCGGAGTGACTTGATTCAACAACGGGTCAAACAAGCTGTAGCTAGCTACAAACTAAACTGAAAAAACACTCTGCCGTGAAGCGTTCATCCATGTATACGGGTAAGTCTACCTTTTCAGATATTATACTTGTATTTTTTTTATGTATACCCCTTTTTCTCCGCAATTTCCTGGTATCCAATTGGTAATTACAATCTTGTCCCATTGCTGCAACTCCCGTACGGACTCTGGAGAGGTGAAGGTCAAGAGCCGTGCGTCCTCCGAAACACAACCCAGCCAAGCCGCACTGCTTCTTGACACAATGCTCGCTTAACCCGGAAGCCAGCCGCACCAATGTGTCAGAAGAAACACTGTGCACCTGGTGACCGTGTCAGGGTGCATTGCGCCCGGCCTGAGTCGCTAGTGCGCGATGGGACAAGAACATCCCTGCCGGCCAAACCCTCCTCTAAACCGGACGACGCTGGGCCAATTTTGCGCCGCCCCATGGGTCTCCCGGTCGCGGCCGGCTGCGACAGGATCTCTAGTGGCACAGCTAGCACCGCGATGCAGTGCCTTAGACCACTGCGCCACTCGGGAGGCCGATATTATACGTTTCTAATTTAGTCAGAAAGTCGTTATCATTGCAAGTTAAAGTGTACTGTTCTCTAGCTAGTGAACGTTAGCTTGCTGGCTCGCTAATGTTATGTGTATGATCTGTCTAACTACATGTCCAAACAAAAGGTTGATGATTACATTACCCATTAAGTTAGCCAGGTGTGTCTGGGGGTGATTACGGCCATCTATTGTATTTCATGATTGGTCTTATTGGTTTAGACAATAGTGACCCATCCCAGCTAGATGTGACTGGGGGGTGGTTAAAGCATTTCTTTCACATGACCCATCAATTTAGACAAGTGTGTCCCGTTAACAGTTGATCACTTGTGATCGGAAAAAAACGATAGTGTTTTATTATGTCTAAATAGTCGTTGGTTAAATACCTCCATGCACGTTCTCACTGCAAGAAAGATGCAGATTAGAAGCAGCATGCAGAGGGGTGGGTTTGTGTGTCTCTGTGTCCTCAACTTGCAGTGGGCAGCCAAGTTCTGTCACTCAGTCAGAATGTGCATTAGCAGTTCATATTTTTTCCCTACCCTTGCCCCACTTGTTAGATATTATGCACATTGATAGCTTGATAGCAAACGTCCTCATCGTGTGATTTATCATTGTAGCAGTAAAGCAGCAATCTAAATGATCAGACCGAAAACATGAAAGGAAATGTGATCAAGTGAAATTATAAAGCGAGTGGACAGAAAAATAGAGCTTCACTCTATGCAATTAGAGCAGCAGGATCAACGTTCAGCCCGCCCTTATCTTTATAGACAGGCAAACTAGCCAGTTGAGTTATTTAGACCACGCACATGACTGACTCAAAGACAGTTCAGTATGGTTTAGAAACTGTCACTGACACATGAGAAACATGCTTGCTGGCACCCGAAAAACTTTTTTCCAATCAGATAATTACAAAAAAATACTTTACAAGAAATTACAAGAAAATTGTCCATATCTGTTATGATACTCGTTTTGTCCGACTACTCGGCACACCCTTAGTGTCTGGGTAAGCATCATCTAATAATTATAATATATTTTAGCTGGAGACTTTCTATTTTTGCATGTGACAAATAAACTTAGATTTTATTTGATATAGTGTGTGTTTACCATCTACTCATTGGTTTTTAGGAACATACAACCCACGTGGGTGATTGAAAGATGAACTGAGGTCCACACTCCGGTCGGTTGTAGTAATGCACCGTAAAGTTGGTTGCCAACTGTCATATAAAGTCCAAAGAAGAAAAAGAAACCTGAAGGAAGGAGGAGAGATGAGAAACAAATTCAGTTTACCGTTTTATCTGTGGATTATTTGTCAGAGTAGTGGACCTTGTCCATTTCAGGTAAAATAACCCAATGTTTATATCCCAGGACAAATTAGCTAGCAACAGCAAGCTAGCTAGCCAATTGCCATAAATATTTCATGCTTTTTGACCTGTCCCCAAATTAATATAATTGGTTCAGAGTTTGTTTTGATATTTAAACCTGTGTGTCCTGATTGCTTCTGGTGTGGGTGAACAAAATCAATGCATGCAGGGGCGTCTGGTTTGGTCAGCTTGTAAGGCTTAATAGGGTGTGAACGACACTGAATAGGTGTAGACAAAGAGCTCTCCAGTTGGTGTACCAAAACATTCAAAGGCCATTTTCTCAAAAGTGGGGTTACAAGTTTATCAACATTCAAAGCAAAATTACTTTCCCAGTGTTCCTTAACTGCAGTGTATGATATACCATTTTGCAGCTCTGAGTCTCTATTTTATGCAATGTAAAAAACAGCACTTCAAAATGTTGTTACATAAGACCGAATCGAGGAGATGGGTCACAAATCATTTCTGGGTAACAAGGACGTTATTGTGGTTGTTTTCAATTACAATGGTCAAAAAGAAACAGTTTCTCCAGGAAGAATTTTGCTAGGACTGTCTGGGAGTGGTCTGAGTGGGGAGGGGGAAAATAAAAAATAGCTGTTATTGGCAGAGAGTTTAGGAACTATTTCTTATTGGTCTATTAACAAATTTACTGCCTTGTGATGTCACCAGGTAGGCTTAAACTCCATTCCACTAAAACAGGCTGAAATTTCATGCAGTCTTTTCAAACAGCTTATCACCATTTTCAAAATTTCCTGATATTATTCCAACCTCTTAGTGTGGAGATACACTATATATGCAAAAGTATGTGGACACCCCTTCAAATGAGTGGATTTGGCTATTTCAGCCACACCAGTTGCTGACAGGTGTATAAAATCGAGCACACAGCCATGCAATCTCCATAGACAAACATTGGCAACATGACACCGTCACAGGATGCCACTTTTCCAACAAGTCAGTTCGTAACATTTCTGCCCTGCTAAAGCTGCCCCGGTCAACTGTCTGTGGTGTTATTGTGAAGTGGAAACGTCTAGGAGCAACAACAGCGCAGACTCGAAGTGGTAGGCCACACAAGCTCACAGAACGGGACCGCTGAGGGCTGAAGCGCATAAAAATCATCTGTCCTTGGTTGCAACACTCACTACCGAGTTCCAAACTGCATCTGGAAGCAACATCAGCACAATTTTATTTAACTGACTTGCCTAGGTAATTAAAGGTTAAGAACAAACTCTTATTTACAATGACGACATAGGAACAGTGGGTTAACTGCCTTGTTCAGAGACAGAATGACTGATTTTTACCTTGTCAGCTCGGGGATTCGATCTATCAACCTTTCGGTTACTGGCCCAACGCTCTAACCACTAGGCTACCCTGCCGCCCTGCTCAAACAATAACTGTTTGTCGGGAGCTTCATGAAATGGGTTTCCATGGCCGAGTAGCCGCACACAAGCCTAAGATCACCATGCACAATGCCACGCGTTGGCTAGAGTGGTGTAAAGCTCACTGCCATTGGAGCCTGGAGCAGTGGAAACACCTTCTCTGGAGTGATGAATCATGCTTCACCATCTGGCACCCCGACAGACGAATCTGGGTTTGGCGGATGCCAAGAGAACGCTACCTGCCCCAATGCAACCAACTGTCATGTTTGGTGGAGGATAAATAATGGTCTGTGGTTATTTTTCATGTTTCGGGCTAGGCCCCTTAGTTCCAGTGAAGGGAAATCTTAACGCTACAGCATACAATAACATTCTAGACGATTCTGTGCTTCCAACTTTGTGGCAACAGTTTGGGGAAGGCCCTCTCCTTTTTCAGCATGACAATGCCCCTGTGCACAAAGTGAGGTTCATACATAAATGGTTTGTCGAGATCGGTGTGGAAGAACTTGACTGTCCTGCACAGAGCCCTGACCTCAACCCCATCGAACACCTTTGGAATGAATTGCAAGCTTAATCGCCCAACATTTGTGCCTGACCTCACTAATGCTTTTGTGGCTGAATGGAAGCAAGTCCCCGCAGCAATGTTCCAACATCTAGTGGAAAGCCTTCCAAAAAGTGTAGAGGCTGTTGTAGCAGCAAAGGGGGGACCAACTCCATATTAATGCCCATGATTTTGGTATGAGACGTTCAACGAGCACATGTCCACATACTTTTGGTCAGTGTGTGTGTGTATATATATATATAAAAACACACAGAAAAATCACGTTTTTGACTGCACTGGGCCTTTAAGGGATTTTTGGATGACAAGACAAGGGATTCATGACAAACACCTTACTCATTCATTACAGAAACGGAGAGTTAATCACATGAATGCAACATGCGTCATGTCTGTAAGTAAATTGGTTTCTGGGAAATTACAGCAGAAAGTTAATGTAGTGGAGGATGTGCTTCACCTCGTTAAACCCAGACAGCCTTAATGGGAAACCTAATCTGATTGAATCTATCAAGATTGAATCAAGGTCTTCCCAGAGCTAGGATAGATTGCCCTGTGCAGTGAGCATATGCCAGACAGAACTGTCTACTGAATGAGTAGCACACATTCCATACATAAGATGGGTAACTTACTGTATGACCATACTGTACTATAGGCTAATATCAAGAATGTGGACAACATAATGCAGGCAGGCCCGGAGGAAGGTAAATTGCAAGGGGAAAAGAGAGAGAAAAGTGGAGAAAAGCAATAAACCCTATATGAGGGATATGAAAAGAGAAATCGAGAAAGAGAGAGTGGAAGAGGGGAGGCAATAGGAGGACCACAAACATGTTGCTGGACGACCAGCGTCCGGCTGCCAACGCACACAGTCCACAAATGAGACCCGGCGAAGGGGGGGGGATTCCAAAAGTACGGCCCTGTTTATGCAAAGGCGGTAATGTGTTTCTGATTACAGGGGGTTGTATGTAAATTATTGTGGAGACACAGGCCTTTTCATTGCTGGAGAGCAAAAGAGAAGGAAGTAGCCATTTTTCAGAAATTATGGTCTATATTAGTGAAATTATTATTTTTGTCAATATTATATTGATATTTGACTCTAGCGTTTGCTAGTGCTAGTTGGCTGTACCTGCGCTAATACTCCGGTATTTTTCATCCTATTCATGGATTGCATGTTTCGTCACAATATTGTTTTGGACTGGTGCCTGACTGAGCATTCTACTCAATACATCATCAATGAGCGCTGATGAAGATTTCATCAAACGTGCATTACAGTGACTTGGAAATACAATGACATTCAAAAGGAGGCAAATAATTAGTAAGAAAAACCTTTTGTCATTATTTTGATGTCACCAGATTGACTTTAGATGCAGTATAACGTTTGGGATAGAGGTGAGGATTTTAGCTAGCTAACATTAGCATTGCTAGCTATTTTTGACTAAATTTGCATTGACATCTGTCTAAAGTAAATTTGACGACATGATAATGCTGGCAAAGTTGTTTCCTATTAAATATTTTACTACTTTAGCAATGTCATTGTATTTACAGGCACTATAGTGTGATTTAGATTAAATAGTAGTTAACCTCCCTCCAGAATGACTGAGTTTATCACCACTTTGGCGCACGCCGATAGAGGGAGGCTTGAGAACATTCATGACAATAGCATGACGCGACCGAGTGACGAAGGGAGAACAAACTATTCATAGGTTGGACATCTTTTTGAATCTGCAATATGTAACTCTTTGGGCAACCTGACCAAATTCATATAGAAATATGAGTTATAGATCTGTCATTGAAAGCAAGTCTAAGATGCGGTATATCGTTTCTATGTGCGCTATTTCTATGCTTTCCGTTCTTAAGTTTCGTTTTTGCCTCTTACTTTCGGTTTTGTACACTAGCTTCAAAACACCTGAAAATACAATATTTTTGTTTATGGAAAATATATTTCACAGCGGTTTAGATGGTACAATCATTCTCTAAACTATGCTTGCTTATTTTGTCACATAAACTGAAATGTCACATAAATGTCACATAAACTGAATACTTTGAGCAACCAGGAAATGGCGGATAGATTTCTGCTTAGTGCATCTTAATAGTGAGCCAACATGTTTATAGCACTTTTATTTCCATGACTGAGCAAACCTAATTTTCTCATGCTCTCTCCTCCCTCTGCAGCAGACATATAGTGAGCAATATGTTTGGAACATCAAATCGCAGTATCAAATCGCAATACATGTGGAATCTTGAGAATCGCAATACATATCGTATCGGCACCTAAGTATTGTGACAATATCGTATTGTGAGGTCCCTGGCAATTCCCAGCCCTGCTGTATTTGTGCTGGTCCTAACTTTTTCATTATTAACAAATAATTATCTTGGCAAGAGAGAAGGCTTGTGCCAGGTTGTAGTGAATACTGAGGTACTGAACCAGCAAAAGTCAGGGAAATAGGTAGGGGGAGTACTGTATAATAGGCTAGGGAGGGGTCTAAAATACTGTCTCAAATGGTGCTGAAAAAAAGAGGGAGTACTCAGAGTAGTCTAGTTCAGAAACCTGGATGAATACAGTTTGCTGCCGATTTCATCAGATTAGTGTGCAGCTACTATCCTGTTTGATTTGATTTTGATTTGGCAATGATCTTGCGGGGGGTGACATTGTCAAAGTCTCCTTCTAGTCAACTGTTTTCATTGACATCCATTCACCTTCACTGTGCAAGATGAACTTTCAGCTGGGCAAAGGCAAGTGAGAAGCAGAAAAACAGGACGATTTCTGAATCTATTAATAGCGACTGCCACTCAGGGAAAAATCTTTAATAGGAGGGTTTGGGATCAAACATGTGGCGTGTTATCGGCCATTTTAATTTTAGCTCCAGGGTTAAGCAGTGTCTGTCAGGACAATGTGTTCTCCTTTAGTTTGTTTTTGTCAGGGGAAGAACTAAGGCTAACAATTTGTAAGATCTGGCACAAGAATGGCCCTTGGCCAAGTGCTACCATACTGTATTAACTCCAATGGAGTGAAGGAAATGTGATGAAAGAAATTCCACAAATGTTCTTGTCTTTTTAATGTGTTTAAGCCAATCAATTGTGTTGTGACAAGGTAGGGGTGGTATACAGAAGATAGCCCTATTTGGTAAAAAACCAAGTCCATATTATGCAAAGAACAGCTCAAGTAAGCAAAGAGAAACAACAGTCCACCGTGAAGCATGGAGGAGGAGGTGTGATGGTACATTGCTGGTGACACTGTCTGTGATTTATTTAGAATTCAAGGCACACTTAACCAGCATGGCTACCACAGCATTCTGCAGCGATACGCCATCCCATCTGGTTTGCACTTAGTGGGACTATCATTTGTTTTTTAACAGGACACTGACCCAACAAACCTCCAGGCTGTGTAAGGGCTATTTGACCAAGAAGAAGAGTGATGGAGTGCTGCATCAGATGACCTAGTCTCCACAATCAATCGACCTCAACCCAATTGAGATGGTTTGGGATGAGTTGGACCACAGAGTGAAGGAAAAGCAGCCAACAAGTGCTCAGTATATGTGGGAACTCCTTCAAGAAGGTTGGAAAAGCTGGTTGAGAGAATTCCAAAAGTATGCAAAGCTATCATCAAGGCAAAGGGTGGCTAATTTGAAGAATCTCAAATATAAAATATATTTTGATTTGTTTAACAGTTTTTTTGTTATTCATTTTACCTTTATTTAACTAGGCAAGTCAGTTAAGAACAAATTCTTAATGACGGCCTAGGAACAGTGGGTTAACTGCCTTGATCAGGGGCAGAATGACCGATTCTTTTACTTTGTCAGCTCGGGGATTCGATCTTGCAAACTTTCGGTTACTAGTCCAACGCTCTAACCACTAAACTACCTGCCACCCCATGATTACCAATAACACATGATTACATATATGTTATTTCATAGTTTTGATGTCTTCACTATTATTCTACAATGTAGAAAATAGTGAAAAGAAAATAAAAACCCTTGAAGATTGACTGGTACTGTATATAAACGCAACATGTAAAGTGTTGGTCCCATGTTTCATGAGCTGAAATAAAAGATCCCAGAAATCATCCAAACCATTTCTCCTTTGCCAAGATAATCCATCCACCTAACAGGTGTGGCATATCAAGTAGCTGATTAAACAGCATGACCATTACAGGTGCACCTTGTGCTGGGGACAATAAAAGGCCACTCTAAAATGTGCAGTTTTGTCACACAACACAATGCCACAGATGTCTCAAGTTGAGGTAGCATGCAATTGGCATGCTGACGCTTCGAACACACCGACTGCGTCATTGCGTTTCGATACACCAGAAGTACATTCATTTCCAATGGAACGCTGCATTTGCCTTGCAGCATTGCGTTGCAGAGGCAGTTGCAGTGCGTTCTGTGTGGTGCATACGTTCGATAAATCGAACGTATGCATCAAATTGTATGAGTGGACTTGACAGAAAGTAGCAAAATATGAATGTAGATTTTTTTTTTGCACACATTCAGTAAAAATTTGGGATTACATAAAAACAGTTTGATTGCATAATTTCTTTACATTTTTTATTTATTTATTTGCCAAGTATATTATTTATTCGATGACATCCTCAAATTAATTGTGAGAGCCTATAATATAATTTCCCTCAAATGCAGTTTTGGAGCGAAATGCAATAATAAATAGTCAAGATAGGCAGAGTAGGCTCTTTCAACAATGAGACCAACGTTGAGGAAGGTGGTCTTGATCGCGCTGTTGGGCCGGGACCAGCCCCGCCGAAAGCTAGCTAACGCTAACTAGCCACATCTAGCACAAGCTCACTACTAAACTGACCTGGCAATCCTACTATCGTGGACACTTGTCTCCAAGCAGCATTTTTTGTGTTTATGTCCCTGTAGCTGTCAGCAGTTGTGTCAAAAAGACACGGTTTTGAGGATACTGCGAAAATGATTCTCTCCTCCCTGTGTCCAACCGCATGCGACCATTTGCAAAAGGTACCTGCATCAGTATAGTTGCCTAGCTGCGCAAAATGTTATGCAGCAGTGATGCAATGACGCAGTCGGTGTGTTCGAAGCGTGACCGCAGGAATGTCCACCAGAGCTGTTGCCAGAGAATTGAATGAATTAAACTGCCTCCATCGTTTTAGAGAATTTGTCAGGCATAAGCTACGGACAACGAACACAATTGCAGTTTATCGATGGCAATTGGAATGCAGAGATACTGTGACGAGATCCTGAGGCCCATTATCGTGCCATTTATCTGCCACCATCACATGTTTTAGCATGATAATGCACGGCCCCATGTCGCAAGGATCTGCACACAATTCCTGGAAGCTGAAAATGGCCCAGTTCTTCCATGGCCTGCATACTCACCAGACATGTCACCCGTTGAGCATGTTCAGGACGCTCTGGTTAGACGTGAACAACAGCCAGTTCCCACCAATATCCAGAAACTTCGCAGTCATTGAAGAGGAGTGGTACAACATTCCACAGGCCACAATCAACTCGATCGATCAACTCTATTGGAAGGAGATGTGTCGTGCTGCATGAGGCAAATGGTGATCACACCAGATACTGACTGGTTTTCTGATCTACACACCTACTTTTTTTAAGGTATCTGTGACCAACAACTGCATATCTGTATTCCAATCATGTGAAATCCATAGATTAGGGACTCATTTATTTATTTCAATTGACTGATTTCCTTATGAACTGTAACTCAGGAAAATCTTTGAAATTGTTGCAGGTTGAGTTTATATTTTTGTTCAGTGTATATTAGACCGATACTGTATAACAGGAAGAGGAATCAGAACCTTCGACCTCTCGTCTGCTTCTGCTCACTGCACCTGAACTGTGGAGAGACTTTGATCCCTGTGTTTGCTCTGCAGGGAGGGAGTTGGGTTGCTATGTTCGGTGTGTCGCACCTATTCGACGATTAAATCTGCTGTTACGGCAACAAATTAACACGCCTGAAATGGGAGAAGCTGCCAGGCCCTATTTGTCCAGCACTTTCATAGTGGTTAAAGGAGAAGTTAGCTTTTTTTACAACCAAATCTGAATGTTTATGTAAATAGCATGTTATAGAAGGGTCCAGACACTTGCGATTTTACTTCTTGAGAAACTTACCCCAACCAGCAATTCACTTCCTCATCCTTGTTGTGCAGTACAGGGGCTCTGAACAAGCTTGAACAAATGCACCAAAAACACCCAAATACGTCTTTTTAGAAATGGAAACACTCAGTATAGTGATGCAGGTGTTTCCAGCCGGTGTATTCTATTTTGTGTGACTCGAGCGGTTTCCCCTATCCAGCTGTTCCATTCTCCACGTAGCCTGCTGCTAGAATGAACAGTCACTCGAGTTGCAACAAAATGGAATATGTTGCAGATAAAATTCAGAATGACAATTACATGTGTACAACATCTAAAGACCTGCATCACTATACTGAGAGCATTTCGAAAAGGACTTATTTTAGTATTTTTGGAGCATGTGTTCATGTTTTTCAGAACCCTCGTACTGCACAACGAGGATGAGAAAGTGAATCGCAGGTTGGGCTAAGTTTCTGAAAAACAAGTGAAATTGCTAAAAAAGTATCTGGACCCATCTATAAAATAGAGATTAGGTTGTAAAAAAAGAAGCACAATACTCCTTTAAATCCGTAGGATACACTGCAGATACTGGGTTACAGTGAGGCTCAATGGTAGACCAGACACACACAAACTCAATTTCGCAGAGTATGCCTTTCCTAGCCAGAGTGGACTCTAACAACTCTCCCTGAGGAATTGGGAGGTGCTTTCATGCAGATACAGTCCCACTCTGAGCAGGAAGTGGAGCGCCAGTTCTGTGTACTGTACATGAGCCTATTCCTCATGTCATCTGAGTGTTATTATTTTAAGCTTGTCATCATAACTTCAGTAGGACTTTAAATCTCAAGACATTGTGCCCTGTCAGATAGTTTCAGCCAATATTCAGGCTTCGAGAGAACAGAAAACAATGAAATGTGAGGCCAAAGAAAGGGAAATGTCAATGGGAAAAGGCAGCTTTCCTTTGCCTTCCTCCAGACGCCATATTTTTGTCTCCTTCCTTTTCCAATCCCCCGAACCCCTCTTAGGAGTTCAAAGATCAAACCAATTGAAACGACGATAGACACAGAAGAGTAGCTTTGTATACTACACAAAAAAAGAATACTGTAGTCCCTAAGTCATGATGTCCCCAACATCTTCATGTTTTGATTAGATGTAAAGGCATTATCTCTTGGCTGGCAAAAGAAACCTGTATCCTAATCTAACCAACCCAACTACAGTAGTGTTGATGGGCAGGGTCACTATAAGGCTAGTTGTAACTATTTTTCTCATTAATAAAATAATTAAAGTACACATTTTCGAATAAATGTCTCAATTTGGTATTTATTAGGATCCCCATTAGCCACTGCAAACGCATCAGCTACTTAGGGTCCACATAAAACAGTACAGAACATTTTTAGTCAAGGCCTGAAATACAGTGCATTCGGAAAGTATTCAGACCTTCACTTTTCCCACATTTTGTTACAGCCTCATTCTAAAATGTATTAAATTGTCCCCCCCCCCCCCTCAATCTACACACAATACCCCATAATGACAAAGCGAAAACAGGTTTAAACATTTTTGCCAATGTATTAAAAATGTAACTGAAGTATCACTTTACTCAGTACTTTGTTGAAGCACCTTTGGCAGCGATTACAGCATTGAGTCTTCTTGAGTATGAGGCTACAAGCTTGGCACAGCTTTATTTGGGGAGTTTCTCCCATTCTTCTCTGCAGATCCTCTCAAGCTCTGTCAGGTTGGATGGGGAGCGTCGCTGCACAGCTAGTTTCAGGTCTCTCCAGAGATGTTCGATCGAGTTTAATTCCGGGCTCTGGCTGGGCTACTCAAAGATATTCAGAGACTTGTCCCGAAGCCCCTCCTGCGTTGTCTTGGCTGTGTGCTTAGGGTCGTTGTCCTGTTGGAAGGTGAACCTTTGCCCCCAGTCTGTGGCCCTGAGCGCTCTATAGCAGATTTTCATCAAGGACCTCTCTGTACTTAGCTCTGTTCATCTTTCCCTCAATCCTGACTAGTCTCCCAGTCCCTGAAAATCATCCCCACAGGATGATGCTTCCACTACACTTGACTGTAGGGATGGGGCCAGGTTTCTTCCAGATGTGACGCTTGGCATTCAGGCCAAAGAGTTCGATCTTGGTTTCATCAGACTAGAGAATCTTGTTTCTCATGGTCTGAGAGTCTTTAGGTGCCTTTTGGCAAACTCCAGACGGGATGTCATGTGCCATTTACTGAGGAGTGGCTTCCATCTGGCCACTCTACAATAAAGGCCTGATTTGTGGAGTGCTGCAGAGATGGTTGTCCTTCTGGAAGGTTCTCTCATTGCCACAGAGGAACTCTGGAGCTATGTCAGAGTGACCATCAGGTTCTTGGTCACCTCCCTGACCAAGGCCCTTCTCGCCCGATTACTCAGTTTGGCTGGGCGGCCAGCTCTAGGAAGAGTGTTGGTGGTTCCAAACTGCTTCCTTTTAAGAATGATGGAGGCCACTGTCTTCTTGGGGTCCTTCAATGCTGCAGGAATGTTGTTGTACCCCTCCCCAGATCTGTGCCTGCACACAATCCTGTCTAAGCGCTCTAAGGACAATTCCTTATACCTCATGGCTTAGTTTCTGCTCTGATACTCACAGACAATGGTGGGACCTTGTATAGACAGGTGTGTGCCTTTCCAAATCATATCCAATCAATTGAATTAGCCACAGGTGGACTCAAGGATGATCAATGGAAACAGGATGCACCGGAGCTCAATTTCGAGTCTCATAGCAAAGGATCTGAATACGTATCTAAATGAGGTATTTATTTAAAAAAATATATATATACACATTTGGGGAAAAAAAATATATATGTTTTCGCTTTGTCATTATGGGGTATTGTGTGTAGATTGATGAAGGATTTTTATTTATTTTTTATTTTAGAATAAGGCTGTAACGTAACAAAATGTGGAAAAAGTCAAGGGGTGTGAATACTTTTCGAATGCACTGTACATTTAAAACGTCACACATTGCCTACATATCAGTACATATACACAATATATTGGTCGAATACATAGTACAGTGGAAATTACAAAAGAAGATAAATAAAATGGCTGTGTCTCTTCACAGTCCCCTTTGTGCAGTAAGGTGTTCTTTTATCTGTTTTTTTAAACTGGTTTTATTGCTAGCTTGAGTTACCTGGGGTGGCAGAGAGTTCCATGTAGTCATGGCTCTATTTAATACTGTGCATTTCACAACCTCTGTTCTGGACCTGGGAACTGTGAAGAGGCCTCTGGTTGCATGTCTTGTGTTGTACCAATGAGTGGCCGAACTGTGTGCCAACTGCACAAAGACCAATAGCGATGCAGTCAATCTCTCCTCAACTTTGAGCCAGGAGAGACTGACATATAAACATAGAAAGGCAAGATCTAGAACGAGGATGGAGGTTTGGGCATCAGTGAAAGAAGAGAACATTTTTAGCTACTGACAAGTAGAGTGGTTATCAACTATTTCATCTGCAGTATGTGGGATGCCCGTTTTGGAAGAATAAAAAAAAAAAAACGAATTGTTTTGGAAATGGTAGCGGTTTGCCAAAAAAGTACCCTGCAGACCCAGCAACAGACAAAACAACACTGCCAAAGTGCCATATAAAGACAAACAGTGAACAGTGATAACATTGTGCTCCAAAGAAGAGTATTTGGTGTACACCCATAAGGAGGTTCCAGAATCAGACATGAGGAAAGAAACTTCTTTGAGACTACCACCATTCCTTTACAGTTTCCACCATTGTTAGATTGGATCACAATGGTTTATTTGCTCAGTTCCAATGTGCTGCAGAGGCTTCATATCTGCTGACTGGTCCATTAAAGCAAATTCCCAAGACCTTTACTGGAGTTTCACTGTTTTCATATGGAACGTTTCCAAAGAGATTGGGCATCTGTTGGGGTTATATTTAGGAAGTTCCTTGGCACTGTGCTCCCTGAGGCCAGACTGCTCAACATTCAGTCAAACAAAGTAAATGTGAACTGGACAAGCACTCTGGCCAAAAGAAGACGAAAACTAAGCAGGCTACTCCACATAATTTATCATATAGTCACTAGGGGATAGATTCTGATTAGCGACTCAACATGGCTATCATGGGCTGACCGCAAAATACACCCCCGAGAGCCATGATGGCATTGAAAGTGGATATTTGGGAAATTTCACACCTTAAAATAGCTATTGAAGGAGGCAAATAGATGCCTCATGTACTCTGTCGGTGTATCCCTTCTCCAAGTGTTTCTCTACGCCTCCTTCACCCTGCTGCACACAGGCACGCTCACACACAGGATGAGAAGGGACAGGAGGAGGAAGTGCTCCTGGTCGGTCACACCCTCTGCAAATAACAATTTGCACACATCCTCTCCACTCTGGCTTGTCCAGCTGGAGGGAAAACAAACAGTAGGTCCAGGGAGAGCTAGGAAAATGATGCATGCAGATCCTGCTGCCTGGCTATTAAATGCAAACAGCTACGTTATAAACTGGATGCTTATCAGGATAGAAACACCAATAAAATCTAATAATTGTGAGGACAGCTTTAGACGTGTGTCTGTGAAAAGACTCGTACTGTACTACATGGTCTGTCTGTGGTCTGTCAAAAAGTTCCCAAATCCACTTTCTCTGAGGTATTCAACTCTGACCCTACAAGGTCCAGAGCCTGCTGGTTTTCTACCTGATAATTGCACACACCTGGTGTCCCAGGTCTAAATCAGTCCCTGATTAGAGGGGAACAATGAAAAAACACAGTGGTACTGGCTTCTAGGTCCAGAGTTTAGTCGGAAGGAACTTTCTCCACTCAGTTACAACCAGGGCTCGCCAACCCTGCTCTTGGAGAGCTCCCATCCTGTAGATTTTCGCTCCAACCCTAATCTAGCACCCCTGATTCTAATAATTGAGAAGATTAATCAGGTTCGTTACAACTGGGGTTGGAGTGAAAACCTACAGATGGGTAGGACTCCAAGAACAGGTTTGGAGACCCCTGGGTAAAACAAATGACTTGGCACCAACGTTACGTATGATAAAGATAATTTCAGACATATAAGATGTAGGCCTATGTCTGTTTACACATGCATTCAATAACAGAGCTGCATGTTTCCCATTTCCATGCATGGATTACAAACAGCGGTTTGTATACATACTATAGTTCAGATAGCAAGAGAATATTGACTGGGTTGAGGCCCATTAAAGGATGACAAGTTATATGGATGTTTATTTGTGCAGAAACAACCATTGGAGAGGCCGCCTAGAAAGGCAGGTCTTTTGGTAAGCTATATAACTGATCTTCAGGAAACTAGATCCTCAAGTCTGGTTCTCTGCCATTGTCATGTTTATAACACAGGAGGCTGTTGAGTGGAGAACGGCTCATAATAATGGCCGGAACGGAGCAAATGGAATGGTATACACCTGGAAACCATGTGTTTGATGTATTTGATACCATTCCACTCATTCTGCTCCAGCCATTACCACGAGCCCATTCTCCCTGATTAAGGTGCCACCAACCTCCTGTGGTCTATAATGTTCCAAATATTTAGAGGTTATTTCCATAAAAGTCTCAAACGTGGTTACGTTAAGCGAGTATGCTAAAGTTCAGCTCGTCGCCATTACCTGCAGTAATTCGAACAGGTCAAGGTGTTGACATCTTTCATTGACATCAGCAATAAGGAAGTGTGACTTGCACTTTGATGTAGGCTAGAGGTGCTTAGGAAAACAGACTTCAATATTGTTCCAACTAATTTCATTGCATTATCAGAACAGAAAATGATTTGAGAATTCTACTAGAATCATCTCTGTCCATATTCAAGTCAAACAGGAGTAGGCTACTACAATGAGCATTACATAAAAAGGACTCCCATCCACAAGTCCCCACCCTGAAAATCGATGGTGTCAGAAACCACATGCAAACTTGCATGCAGCTACAGCAGAGGACAGGTACACAGGGCCAGGGCAGTGAGTGACTGAATCTTTCCCACATTCACTTTCTCAAACATACCATGCTTCGTTGGCATCATCCCACAAACCACTCATGATGCAAAAATAGCCTTGGACAATCTGTGTGTTCGAATGACGCTTTTCATTGGGAGCACCGTGATTTCCTTGGGTGGAGCCCCATTCACACACAGCATGGCTCATATAATTACCAGTCTGACAAAGACAACATCTCTGAGGAATGCTGTGTTAGGACAGAATAGGGTCCAAGAGGAAACTATGAAAACTTCCTCATGTTTTGTCTGCATACATGATTTTTTTTTAAATCATGTATGCAGACAAAACATGAGGAAGTTTTCACATGATAGGTCAATTCCTGTAGTAAAGGCCAAGTAATAGAACTGCTTTTCCGTGTTTCATCCGTCAAATGACACTGAATAACTGGGACATCTATAGCTAGGTTTGCATCCAATTTGCGACAGATTTTCATACGAATATTTAAAAAATCTGCATAAAACAATATGAGCATTTTCCCCGTCAGCGATCACGCGGACTTTTTTCTGTTAAAAGTATGTGGGTGATGACGTGATGCGCATAAAAAGTACTTTTGCCGTTAAATTCCCATGTACCGAATTAAAAATACAAGTTCAATTGGTTTCCATCGCATTTTCAACTCTACTGATGGTTTTGTCACAAAAACTGTTGCGTTATATAGCAAATGTGCCCACGCTGGTCTAGGTACATGCGCTCTAGCCAACTACTCGCAGATACAGTGCGGGTAGGGTACCTACATTATGAGATTATTATGGAGAAAAGCAATATTATTTCACTTTATCAAACGGCAAAAACAATTTCATGTTTTCACCAGCCTGCTCGTGGCTTCTTTTTCATCAGGTTATAATTCATCCGCATGGAATGGTTGGATGGAAACGTGGCTAGTGATAAACAAATGTTGCTCTGCAAGATGTGCACTCCATAATTGAATGGGAATTCCATTCATATTACTCTGAGAGAGTCATTAAATAGTAGCCTCGGCTAAGGCACTGGCAGTCTGGCACAGCCAACTAAAAATAAACAAATCTGACAATTATATTGTGTGGTGTAGGAATGTAGCACTGCAACTCTGACCTGTCAAAATGAACAGCAAGCACTCCTGCTGCACCTGTGGTGCTTGAAAACAACTCATACATTAGTCAGTCCTATACACATAGTGACCTAATTGAACGAACAAAAACATATAATTATTTAGGCTTAGTACTATAAAAAGCGTCCATCAGACAAGGAAACATGGCTTTCCTGAACCAGCAGGCTACGTCTCGCCTCATTGGGGTGAACGAACGTGGTGGACGCCACTGCCTACCTGAGCTTGAGGTTAGCCATGAATTCCTCCAAAGAAACATTGTCCAGAAGAACAAAGTCAGCCTTTCCAAACTCCAGACTCTCGTGTTCTGCCATGTTGTATTTTGGTTTTTTAAAAATCGGTTCAGAAGAAAATACTTTTTTGTAAAAGACAACTTCACTGTTTTGAAGTGGTCCTCCGCGACACCAGGTACACAATGGCGAGCTGGTCAGTGCACCTATTCAAGCTCCAAATGGTCGAGGAGCATTGTCTTCATTCAAGTAACGTTAGTCAACAGTACAAGTGATACGATGTTATTTTTTACTCATTTTGAATGAGCTGCAAAAAATTAAGGAAACGATACAAAACAGCCAAACTTATAGTAAAACGTATCTAATTATTTGTTCTCAATACAACGGACGGTTTCAAATAGGAATGGTTAGTTCAGAATATGCTTTCATATCCAGACACTTGTTGCATTCGCCGAAAAGGTATTGTCCGGACTCCCGTTACACTAAACGCCTATCAAAAGAGCCCTTTCCTTGAATTTCTCGTCTCGACTCTATACAGACGAGTAGAATCCTACCCGCCTCGCAACGCTCCACCCCCTGGTCAGAAGTGTTGGTCTAAACTTGTCATGTGTACATTTTGAAAACAGTACAATTCCCATGACAACTGAAAAGTTAGTCAGCTAGTCATTTTGACAAGTTCTTCAAATCCAATTCAGTATGCTTAGTCAGGGCCTCAAATGATTCCCAATAATTATGCCATATAAGGAAACATTCATAGCTCACAATTTATGTGCAGACTAATCTAAATAGCAGGCCTAAAAGAAACACCTGAAACTAGATCCCCAACATTCTGGTCTTGACAAGAATAAAAAATAATAAAAAAAAAACTGTTGGGGAAGGTTCTCTGCACTGTTCAAACAATCCAGTAAATGTGAAGGAGTTAAGATGGAGTGTGGCGTTTGCATGTGACTATTCCTCTTTTGTTTGTTGATATTTGTAAATTTAAAAAACAAACCATTTTTTTTTTTTTAAAGATAGAGTGTGGCCTTGTTAACTTCCAAAGGTGGAAGTTGCATCACAGGTGCTCTCTTCCATTTCCCCTGAAAATCGGAGCTTCCGGTTGTCAACAACTCAGCCTAGCTACATGCAGGCCTGCCATTTGACTTTGGGTAGTTTTTGTATGTCAAAAATAATAGGATGTAAAAAATAAATAACTTTTTTTTTTTCAAGACAGCCTGTAAATTTTTGGCTCAACTCAACTCCCTGTTACAGAATTTGTACCATTGACTGACCATATGGATGATGATGAACATATGACAAAAACACTCTCAGCACGTTTAGTTTCTTGGAATTAGGCCTACTGAACACTGGCAAAATAAACTCAACATATAGGTTCATGACTGACAGTCTATATCACTGATGCTGCTGTAATCTGTCTACTAATTACAATTGTATGCCCTAGTATGCCATCTTGTGTTTGAGAGAGGTAGGCTCTTATTTTAGAATATCTTATTACTGTACTGTAATTGTATTAAAATACAAAAGGCCTATTTAATGATATAGAGTATCAACTAACACAGCATTTTACTCTGAAAACGTCATGGGCGGGAAATATTTTTCTTACTGGTGCCTTTTGCGAATGTCAGCAAAATATGGAAATTAAATGTCAAACAATCTGAGAATTACATTAAGACTGCCTAATTTCAACTCTTGAGAATCTAAATTGTTTTCATTTTGAATTAAAGCAAACTTTCACTTACTACAGAAGCAACATACAGTATTTATTTTAAGCCAAATGATTGATGTCCATGCATCTGACTGTAAGTTGCTCTGGACAAGAGTGTAGACTATGCTAAATGACCAAAATAAATAATTCAATGTTAGAAGAAGTGTTTAACTGCAACGCTGTTTTGACAGAAACACCATTAAATCTGTAAATAAGAATCATATACTAAATGCAAACAGACACATATTGGCTTTAGTCTACCTCTTCGACTGAACAAGCAGTGACCCACCAAATGTGATGGTATTGGATGAATCAGTGGCCCAAGAGCTACCACAGTCTTGGGTCACATACACCAGGGACCCTCTGCGCAGAAAGGTCATATAAGTGGACAGATTACCCACAGTGGACGGACTACTGATTTTGGTGTGAGAGACAGCCACCCAGTAACCATTGATCACCAACCATAGGTCTGTCTTGACACCATGTTTCCCACTCTGTGTGGAGAAGAAGAACTGGTAGACTCCTTTGACAGGAGCCTGGAACACCCCGGTCCTCCGGTTGAAGGCTCGCCCAACGTTCACAAGGACAGTCCTGTACTTGATGCGGTTCACCTTGCCTGAGATGGGCCCGGGATAGGAGGCAAAGAAGTGGACTTTTCTCTTCAGGGCTGGAGGAGAGGAAATGACCAGAGATCAGCATGGACATTTGGAAATTTATTTTGATTGTGTTAATTCAAAATGTTTTATGACTACTCACGTCTTGGCTTCTTCTTACACCTCCAGTTTATATTGTCTCGACTTACACAGGTCTCGCTTTTCCTGCACTTTCCACACACAATGGTGTTGATATCTGACAGGGGGGGGGGGGGGGGGGGGGGAGTGTCACATGTTCAAATTGTAAAACACTCATAAACTACCACAATGGGAGTTCTAGCTATACATATTGTGTCCGTTTCCCAGACACAAATTATAGCCTAGTCCTGCCCTAAAAGTCGTTTTTAAATGGTGAATCTCGATTGAAAATGCTTTTAGTCTAGGACTACACTTAGTCTGTGTCTGGGAAACTGGCTCACAAAGACCAATCTTACCTGCACAGTAGGCCAGGTGACATGTCGTCGGTTTGGTTAACTTATAGACGTAATAATTGCCCTGGCACTTCTTCACTTTGATGGGTGTGGACTTGAAAGCGCAGCAGTTCTTGTTCCAGTGGCCGCAGACCTTGCGGGTGACGATCCCTTCCCTCCTCTTCGGGTGAGGCCCGGCCAGCCACAGGGGGGCGTGGGTGCCACACTTGTTCATGGGCACACACCTCTCGGGCATCTGCAGACTGTTGCCCTTGTAGAACAGGCGGTACCAGCCTCGCCACTTGACGTTGCAGTCACACATCTTGTTCTTGATGCTGGTGTTAGTGGCCCTCCAGGGCTGGTCCAGGACGGTGTAGCGGAAGCAGGGATCAAAGGGTCGCGTGGAGTCTTCTTCCTCTGATGACCGCACAATGTCCTCCTCTCCATGGTTTGGGGGGTAAACAAGAGAAGTGCTGCCTACCAGAGATATCACATAGACAGAGACCAGACAGGAAAGGAACAATAGACCAGTTATGCTCACACTAAAGCTAGTCACATGGATATCTTGTCAAGCATTATAATGATGATCAAATTTTACTTATCAACAATAATGAAATCTACTGCAGTAAATGTCAGACAGGTATACTACATAACAAGCTGCACAAATTATCTTCATAAAAAAGTTATAGAAATGTAATTGTGTGTAAAGGACTAATAATCATATAATTTCATTCACTGACCTATTTCTGTTGTAGTCTCATTCTTAGAGCTTGTCAGCATCTGTGGAAGAATAAACAGAAACAAAAAGTCTAATCTGCCTGTTTAAAGAAGCACAAAATCATATCACAAAAGACAGATCTTAATTAAGTGGAAAATCCCTTACCTGATTCAGGGCCTCCAGCTGTTGCCTGATATTTGTTTGTTCACATTTGAAGTGTTCCATTTCCTGAATAGATTTTTTATATTTTTTATATATGACAATAACCAATGAATAACTAATGAATCTTGTTACGCAGCATTATTGTTAGGGGCAAGTAAAGATTGATTCTTAGACTACATCATAGCAAGAAATTCTAAAACATGTAATTTAAGTTTTAAAAATTGCATTACCTTGTAGACAGCAGCAAGTTGCATCACCAGAGGTTGATCCTCAAACTTCCAAATCTTAAACCCAACCTGGAAGATTAAGATTTAAAACAAAATGTTATTCATTCGGCAAACCTTTGGAAGTTTTATAGCAGTGTGCCAATCTCATTATTAGGCAGGGTTTGGAACTTCCATCTGATGTAAACAACATTGGGAAGAACGTATTTAATACATAATGTATGATTTCTATATTCCAAATCTCCATCTGCTCTGCTTTTGAACATCACTCTGAGTAGTTGATACTCACAGAACTGGCATTCCCTACCGAGCCCACTGTGTAGGATGATAGCATAGCAAAGAACACAGCCACAGCTAACGCAATCATCTGGGGAAAACAGTGACAAATCAATTATATAAGATAGTACTATTTCAATTATTATACATTTCTAAGATAATTTTTAGATATTGTGCTATTCCCAAATGAATGTTCTGGTAATTACATATTAATTAGAAGAGGAGCGTGATCAGATATAAGGTATTTCGTTTTAAATTATGCTGGCTAAATATTCTTACCTGGAAACACTGCATCTCAAAGTCAATGATGAGGGACCCTGTAGATTAGAATACCAAAGTTAGGGAAACTATAAGGGCTGTCAAATCCCTCTGTCAAATGTGTTGAATCAGCACATATCAGCGTCATGAAGCAAATGATTCATGTAATGCACCTAAAGGATTTGAAATGGTACCAACGGTACAGGAACTGATATTTGTCTTTAAATAATATAACCCTACAAAGCACTTGAAATTTAAAAACGTGTCCCCACCTGTTAGGTCAGCATCTTGAAAATCCGTCCGCAGATGGACTTATATACCCATGTACATGGACTAATGTCACAACAAAAAAAAGAGAAGTTAAGGACTTCAGTTAAACAGCATTTTACCCACTCAGTAAGTTTAGGTGTTACTTTTCACAGACAAGATGCAGACGTGTACATGAAATGATCTTACTATCAGCAGTTTTGGATGCAGTGTGGTCAACAATGGCCCAGGGAAAAAGTTGTTGGCTATACATATTCATGAACTGCATTTTGACTTTTCATGGGTCAAAATGGGTCCTCATCGGGGTACAAAATCAGGGGTGAATTGGGCAAGAAACTTTCAGTGTTGATTATATCAAACAACCAGGACAGTTTAAACTTATTCTAATGGGTCTGATTTAAAATGGAATCAGAACAAAACAGATACTAAGTGGTAGATCAATATAATAGATCAATATAGCCAAGAATATGCTGTCCATTAAATAAAATGAACCCGATACACTGATCTGAAAGGTAAAATCAGAAATGGCTCTTCAAATGAAAAGGTTCCCTGTCAAGTAGTTTTCATCTGTTTGATTTAGGTTGAGGCATGTTGCTTGTGTAAGCAGCTAATGGGGCAATGCATGGGAAAACCACATGCAAGATATGATTGGTTGGAGTCATGGGTGTGCATAATGTTTTTTCAGCATCAGCAAAACTAAGATTGGTGACATAGTATGCAGTATGAATCTAAAAACACTACCTGCATTTTCCATTCAATCATTTGTGGGCTAAACCTAGAATTGAAAAACAATGATACTTGAAACATTGATTGGATTAACATGTGAAAATGTTGAATACGTAGTACTACTTCACGTTTCCTCTGTATTGAAAATGTCCAGTTTTTACATGCGTAAATGTCAGCAATGCACTCAGCACTGTAATAACCGAGAAAATAGGTCCTATTCTAGACTGAGAGGTGCAGGCATTTTTACATTTTAAATGTAATTTATTTTGCAGATGCAAAATATCCAGAGCGACTTACAGTAGTGAGTGCATACATTTTCCTACTTGTTTGTTCTGGTCTCCCTAGGGAATAGAACCCACCACCCTGGCATTGCAAGTGCCATGCTCTACCAACCGAGCCACATGGGACCCAGCCACTGAGGAATAAAGAACTGGAGACTACGTCCAAGATGTCCAACCGTTGATTTCAACATGATCTACTCTTGCGATCGATGGACCGTCTATATCCAGGTTGCATTCAGTTTAGACGGCCCAACTTCACACTCAGTGCACACAGGGAGCAGCGCAAGCAGCGATAACTTCATCACGTTGTCCAAAAACATGGTAGACATTGGATGAATATAAAATGTTAATATCTTCGGCTGTTAGTGATGGGGAAAAAAATAGGCCTCATCGACATTTATTTTAATAATTCAAAGGATGTTTTGTACACAAAGATGATGACTAAAGTGTCTTATTAGGAATTTTCAAATCTGACTTCTCTATTCGGCTGTCTATGGAAATTGGCTTTATGGGCCCGGCTTCAATTAAACTGCAGTACTAAAGCAAGACTGTAGGAGCAGTCCAAACCGTCCTTCTAGACCGGAACCCTGGCCCCTTGTGGCCGGTCGTCACTTTTTACCACAGCCACAAAGTCATAAACCCTGCCTATTTAGACAATTTAACTTCTTAAAACGTGATTGTAAATGTAACCCTAACCACACTGCTAACCCTAACTTTGAATTAAGATCAAAAAGCTCATTTTTGTTATCATGAATTTTTACAATATAGCTGTGGCTGTGCTATCTAGTGGAAACCCTTGGGTGCAGCTGCATAATGATGCTTGAGGGCTGTGCCAACACTGCAGTATCAAAGATACCCCAATAGGGGTAGTAGCAATACAGCTTTACTGTACATATCAAATATGCATCCTCCTTTGGTATCTTACTGTTTCATGACACTGACAAGATGAATTAACTGGCATAGCTAAAAACAAACATAATAAATTGATAGAAATAACACATTGAGTCTGCAGTTGAACATCACTTTTTAGACTAGTGCTATTGAAGAGTTCTTTCAATTTTCAGTTGTCCCACACAACGTTGTTGTCAGGTGGATGACAACAAGTGTTCTCTCACAAAGAATGCTAGCTAGGCACAGTCAGCTAGGTATGTTGCAGCAAGTGTGTCCTTGACAGCAGACGTCTGTCACTAGTCTGTGTTGGATGCCCCCAGTCATAAACAAGACTGGCTATTCTTTGTTAGGATGCACGTCAGACGTCTTTAGCCAGGGCACAGGTGGTCTGGCTTGCCAGACTCTTAGACTAGGCCTAGGGCATTGAACAAAAGACTCTATCCCACTTTAATCTCATGGTTCTAATTCTAATCACCTATTCTTATGAATATGAAAAACACAGTGCCACCGACGCGGCCCACTACCAAAGACTGTGGGTTCTCCTTCTCCGTGGCCGACGTGAGTATGACATTTAAACGTGTTAACCCTCGCAAGGCTGCTGGCCCAGACGGCATCCCTACCCGCGTCCTCAGAGCATGCCCAGACCAGCTGGCTGGTGTGTTTACGGACATATTCAATCTCTCCCTATCCCAGTCTGTTCAAGATGACCACCATTGTTCCTGTACCCAAGAAGGCAAAGGTAACTGAACTAAATGACTATCGCCACGTAGCACTCACTTCTGTCATCATGAAGTGCTTTGAGAGACTAGTCAAGGATCATATCACCTCCACCTTACCTGTCACCCTAGAACCACTTCAATTTCCTTACGGCCCCAATAGATCCACAGACGATGCAATCGCCATCACACTGCACACTGCCCTATCCCATCTGGACAAGAGGAATACCTATGTAAGAATACTGTTTACTGACTACAGCTCAGCATTCAACACCATAGTATCCTCCAAGCTCATCATAAAGCTCTCGGAGTGTGGTGTGAGGAAAACCTCTCACTCAGCGTCAACAAAACAAAGGAGATGATCGTGGACTTAAGGAAACAGCAGAGGGAGCATCCCCCTAACCACATCGACGGGACATTAGTGGAGAAGGTAGAAAGTTAAGTTCCTCGGCGTACACATCACGGACAAACTAACAGTGTGGTGAAGGCGCAATAGCGCCTCTTTAACCTCAGGAGGCTGAAGAAATTTGGCTTGTCACCTAAAACATACAAACTTTTACAGATGCACAATTGATAGCATCCTGTCGGGCTGTATCACCATCTGGTACGGCAACAGCACAGCTCTCCAGAGAGTGGTGGCGTCTGCACAATGCGTCACCGGGGACAAACTACCTGCTCTCCAGGACACCTACAGCACCCGATGTCACAGGAAGGCCAAAAAGATCAAGGACATCAACCACCCGAGCCACTGCCTGTTTACCCCGCTACCATCCAGAAGGTGAGGTCAGTACAGGTGCATCAAAGCTGGAACCGAGAGACTGAAAAACAGCGGCCATCAGACTGTTAAACAGCCATCACTAGCACAGAGGCTGCTGCCTACATACAGACTTGAAATCACTGGCCACTTTAATGGAACACTAGTCACTCTAATGTTTTGATTTCTTGCATTACTCTTCTCATATGTCTTCTATACTATATATATTGCATCTTAGCCTATGCCACTCTGGCAATGCTGAGCCATGTATTTATATATTCTTATTCCATTCCTTAGATTTGTGTGTATTAGGTATCTGTTATGGAATTGTTAGATATTACTGCACTGCCGGAACTAGAAGCATTTCACTACACTCACAATAACATCTGCTAACCATGTGTATGTGACCAATAAAATTTGATGAGTCACTAAATTGTCACTCCCCCCCCCCCCCAAAAATGTTGTATATTAGCCAGCTATCTAAACTTGTAGTAATCATGGCCGAATTACCGACCGGGCATGTGCCCAGGGGCCCTGACCTTCAGGGGCCCTCATTGTATAATTTTAACATGGCATAAGTCACAGCAAAATGTGTAGAATGTCAAGAAATGAGCATGAGACTAACTGTAAAACTTTCCTTACTTGACTAGGCCACCCTCGATTCCATGCAGTCAAAGACGAGGGTGTCCCTGCAAAAAATCCCTGCAGCTCTGACATCAAGGCTGCCTAGCTGTTGTCAGGTAAATCACTATGCTACAGTAAGGCAAAATGAAAAACTTTGAGGATCATGCTACACATAGGATGCTGCATTATTAAAGATAGTGTCCCGTGTAAGGACTAACAGTAGCCATGGCTGTTCCAGAGAGAGCTTTTTGTTTACTATGGGCTGCCTGTAGAGGCCAGCTCTCCCACACTAGGCATTGGGTTAACTACAACCTGGGTCAATCACTTCAATTTAAACTAAACTCCAAGTCATCGTGGAAAATAACATGGCTGTTCTAAATAGATCTGATGGAATAGGTCAAAGAACAGAGTCAGGGTACTGACAGAAGCACATGCAGGGTGACATTCTAGATGTCTAGGGACATGTATACTGTGATGAGGGCAAGGTAGAGTTACTGAACTTGAAAGGTCATGGAGCTGGTTCCAGCCAATGGCAAGACACAATGGTTTCTGCCTAGAAACATATCGCACTGATTATCTGGGCCCCGACAAGAAACAGCCACTAACCTTGACTCCTTACACATAGATTAAATAAGCCATATAGCACAAATGATTCATACCCCTTCAGAGGGCTAAGTGGAAACAATTATTTCAGGTCTATATGAAATGCCTGGAGATTGGTGGCTAGGGGTTGTTTCTGTACAGGGTCATATTGTCGTCATCTTCAAGCCCCAGTCACCAGCACTACATTACAGAACTATTAAAACAAGCATTTCTCATTGAAATCGGTTTAATAATACTACACATTTACAATGTCAATGAAAAAAATATTTTCATAAAAAAACTTTAAATATAACTGAAGAAATGTATAGAGTTTATTACAAAATAAAAGGGAATTGATAAAAGCGGACAGGCTGGGAGCATCTTCCCATCACATACACAGCATCAAATACTCCTATGTGACTGGCCTAGCCTTAAGGGTCACAGACAATAAGAACCATGTACTTTGCCCTTTGGGACGTGTTTTAACTAGCTTCTGATGAACTTCGCCACAGGCAATAGAACGCCGGTGCGTAAAAAATGAACACTGGCTTCCTATCACAAAGTACATCAGACTTACTTCAAATGAACTTGGGTTAAAAAAAATCCACAATGTATTGCTCTACAGCTTGAGTTCACAGGAATACAGAAAGTCACAACACTGAACAGACCAACTCATTTTTGATAGTTGAATCCAGTCCATTGAACTGGCAAGAGAAAATGTACTTGAAATTATGATATCAATATATAGACATCAGGACCAATACTCATGAAGGCGTCAAGACACATGGTACAACAGTACGTAATATTATTTTAGAATCAAATAAAGGGACTCCATGCAATGGCACTAGTAAGTCATTAGCAGCCTTCTCATAGATTGAATACTACATTGTTAATAATGTACATGTTTCAAGTAAAGAAAACTTGACTGACGCAGTTAAGGCTAAGGTGGCATTTTCTGACCGTCAGCGAATTAGAGCGAGGGAGGTCTAATGCCCGCCAGGACATTCAGTTATTCTACAGTACTGGTTCATCTAAGGACTTCTACCACACCTCAACATCTCATTTCCGTTTACAGTACATGAAGATCCTCTCAGAGAGGAGAACCAACACATTGGATTGTCTTTTCAACCTGGGTCCGGTTCAGAAGGACGCAACATTCTGAATGTTGCAGATAGAAAATGTTATGTATAGAGATTCCCTAGTCGACATGATAGAAAGGCTTGGCTGTTCTACACAACGTTTCTACCTGAACGTTCCATAACATACTGAACGCTACCCTGGTGTTACATATTCTCACTCGCCCATGCTACACCATCTCAATAACATACTGGGTATGACCCACCCTGCCAAATCTCTCCCCCCAAAATGAAGTTGGGACCTCACTACCCTGCACACCCTCCCATGTGTATTTCATCAACATCGAGCGATAGTAAAAGGCATAAACTGACGCACACCCAGAAATGTTTTTATAGAAGTGCTGACTAACGGAGAGTAAACTAGAAAAAGAAAGCCACACATTCTTATGCTCCCAAACATTTCATGGGTAAAGCAACTGTGTTTGTATGCCCATTAAATGTTTGGGAGAATAATTAGTGTGACTATTTTTTTTAAATCATCATCAACATCTGGCACTCCCATAAAAACCCTCATGGAGGTGAACAAAGATAAAAAAATATAATAAGTACCATAACACAACCCCCCTCCCCCCATACTTCCATAAATCCCCAATCTAAGCTAAAAGAAAACCATGAAGGGCATCATTGTGAGGACAACAAGAAAACATGCCAATGCCAAAACCAGGATGGAAAACAACATCCAGTCATATGTGGGTGGGGTTAGGTGGCTGTCTGCCTTGGCTGTTGGGGGCGGGGGTTGGCATACAGAGCCTCAATCTAACCAGGGTAGCGTCGACATTATCCTCATTTGGCTACCCTGTAAATGGTCAGGTCCAGGGGTTCTCTGCTGGGCACACACCAGTCGTCTGCCTCCTGGCTAACCTTGTAATTCCGCAGAGCTGTCTTGTTGTACACCGGGAGCCTCTCCACAGAGTCTGTGGACAAGGCCTGTGGAGGGAAGGAGATCGAGTTGTATTTTGTGTTCAAAGCATCCCCCCAAAAGAAAGAAATATCACTTCTCTTTTCCCCACTAGCACGGCCTTTGCTGATAAATACTTTGTCGAGGGAAAAATGTAATTGATACGATTGTGATGTGTTGTCTCACCTAGCTATCTTAACACGAATGCACTAATTGTAAGTAGCTCTGGATAAGAGCGTCTGCTAAATTAAAAGAAAATACAAAATTCGAATGAATCCATAGTCAGACGAGTTAAATGACAATTACACGAGTCCCATTGTCTCAGTATGTAGCTTACCTTCATGTGGATGACAGCGTCAGTGCCGTAACCCTCCATAGAGTAGAGCTGCAGGTCTCCCTGGAAGTACTGAGCGTAGAGCCGGGAGATGGGCAGGCCGTAGCCAAAGCCAGCCTGGAGAGGAGACGACACGGCTCTAAACCATGGTTGCTTCAATAGTCTGATAAACATGGGTGTTTTGGAAAGTTCGGATAGAAATGTATTGTGTAGGACAGACATGCCTCTCTGACATGTAGAGTAAGGAATCATGTCAGCTCTACTTCACAGCATTTCTACCGGCAATGTTCAGTACGTTGCACCCTCCTGAATACGAACCTGGTCCGTGAAAGAATAGAGCAGAGGCACTCACCAATGGGGTCTGCGAGTGCTCACCCCTCTCTGGTGTGGGTGCCGTAGAGTACATGTAGCTGAAAAGATTCTCAATCTTCCTGAAAGGGACTCCGCCACCCCTGTCACTCACCTACGCATCGCCAGAGAGTGAAGGAGAGAAGTAGGGGAGAGAGAAAAATAAATAAATGTCAGGCATTAGAGGAATGGCCAGTCATAAAAAAGGTGGAGATGCTGCCAGAAAGAAGGGTGCCCCTCGTGCCATTGGCTTGAATTCAACAGCCTGCCTTACGATAGGCCGAACCAAGGCATCCATTCTGCATATCGTCAAGGTAACTGGACAACAAGGCCACTCAGTTCCCTCTTGTGTTTTAGTTCACTGCAAGGAGCATATTCCTTACAGAAAACATTTAAGAACCAAACAGAGCAAATTGAGTTTCTATTGAACAAATTCAGGTAGGTCCTTCCCCATTTAAGAAACATTTTGCCACAGAATCAGAGTAATGAATACTCCCCAGGTGCACCAGTCAGCTCACCAAAAGAACAAGCAGTACTGAGATCAAGTTACTGCAGGACAAGGTTAATGGGCTCTTAGTATGGAAGTCAATGTAGACCCAATCCTGTTAATCTAATCTGGGATTAGCAGCTTGGTTTAACATTAAACAGAATTAAGGGTCAAAATCTTACATAACAGCTTTAAATAAGGATTTGGGGGGGAGGGGTGGAGACAAATAAAATGAAAAGATAGTCAATGCATTATGCCACAGTTTATCATTAGCACTTGTGAGTTTGACAATGGTATTCATTGGGAATAGTGGCAAATGTTTTTAAACATAGCAATACAATTCACTAACATACTGTACCTTAATTGACAGGTCCTCTCCTCCAATGGCCACCATGACTTGAATGGGCGGTAGCCTGTTGCTGGATTCATGGTTCTCAATTGTGGCCCTCATAGCATTCTGGAAAATGGACCAATAGACAACGTAAGATTCACATTCACAAGTGACTAACATCTTCGATCTAAGAATACATTTTAATGCAGGTTCTACCATACCTTGAAAAGCTCAAACAACATGTGGTAGAGATGGGAGGGCACATAGACAATGCTTATAGGTTGTTTCCGGTTGTTGACTGGGTAAAGCAAAAGAGAATAAATGAATAAAACATCTGCAGTATAATTAAAATACAAAAGCCATTAGGATGTAAAGCGTCATTGACAGATTCTGTTGACATCCATTTTGATTATTCTGGGAAGAGAGGGGAGTTTAGTCAGTGTCAATATTGTTCGAGGCAGCCAGCCAGCCATCGCCACTTATCCATTACTTTTGCCTCGCTGGAATAATTACTTGGCCCTCAGGTCCAGACGGCAGAAATTGTTGGTACACACAGCGGTGGCGCTCAGACAATTTCATCCAAGATTCCCAAATTAGCATAAAATGGTCATCTACATGCATGCGTCATAGATGATATCAGTGGAATAGATGATTAGTTACTCTTGGTTTGGTTCTTAGAGGTCAGCCGATTAATTAGGGCCGATTTCAAGTTTTCATAACAAATCGTAAATCTGTATTTTTGGTCGCCGATTTGCCGTTTCTTTTTTTTACACCTTTATTTAACTAGGCAAGTCAATTAAGAACACATTCTTATTTTCAATGACGGCCTAGGAACGTTCTGTTCTGACAGATTTTTAACCTTGTCAGCTCGGGGGAAACAATCTTGCAACCTTCCAGTTAACTAGTCCAATGCTCTAACACCTGATTACATTGCACTCCACGAGGAGCCTGCCTGTTACGCGAATGCAGTAAGCTAAGGTAAGTTGCTAGCTAGCATTAAACTTATCTTATAAAAAACAATCAATGACAGTTATTGCTCCAATGTGTAGTTAACCATAAACATCAAATCAGGCTGACTACCTGTTACGCGAGGGCAGCAAGAAGCCAAGGTAAGTTGCTAGCTAGCATTAAACTTATCTTATAAAAAACAATCAATCTTAACATAATCATTAGTTAAGTACACATGGTTGATGATAATACTAGTTTATCTAGCGTGTCCTGCGTTGCATATAATCGATGCGATTCCTGTTAATTTCTTATCGAATCACAGCCTACTTCGCCAAACGGGCGATGATTTAGCACTGTCGTTGCACCAAACCTAACCATAAACATCAATGCCTTTCTTAAAATCAATACACAAGTATATATTTTTAAACCTGCATATTTAGCTAAAAGAAATCCAGGTTAGCAGGCAATATTAACCAGGTGAAATTGTGTAATTTCTCTTGCGTTCATTGCACGCAGAGTCAGGGTATATGCAAGAGTTTGGGCCGCCTGGCTCTTTGCGAACTAATTTGCCAGAATTTTACGTAATTATGACAACATTGAAGGTTGTGCAATGTAACAGGAATATTTAGACTCATGGATGCCACCCGTTAGATAAAATACAGAACGGAATAAACGTTTTGTTTGAGGTGATAGTTTCCGGATTAGTCAAAGGTATATGGTTTAGAGAGAGATAGTCGACGCGTTATAATTCCTGTAATAACTTGCGGCTGAACTTGAAAGGGGTTCCTTCGTTATTTTACCGTTCATGTCTTCCATAGAGAATGTCTTGATCTACTTCAAATAAGGTCTGTGTTTCACGGAGGAGCAGACTGACAGGGGACCATGCAGACAAGCTCTGCTTTCTGCACTACAACCTAAAACTTCTTAACTGGGAATATTGAAGACCCATGAAAGCTGGTGGTTCGTTTTAACATATGTTCTCATTTTATTTGAGACTAAATTGATTTATGTATTATATTAAGTTAAAATAAAAGTGTTCATTGTTCATTCAGTATTGTTGCAATTGTCATTATTACAAAAATGTGTGTGTATGATATATAAATACATATATTTTTATTTTTAATTTTTTTATTTTAAATCGGACGATTAATCGGTATCGGCTTTTTTTGTCCTCCAATAATCGGTATTGGCGTTGAAAAATCATAATCGTTCGACCTCTAGTTCTTACCATTCATTTCTTGCAGCATCAGGTCTGGCGAGCTCAGATAGTACTGATCACACACCAACTTGGCGCTCTGGTAAGCATCTGGAAAAATACAACACCATGAAATGACACAATAAGGGTGTTTGGGTACAAGAGAAATCATGTCATTTAAAATATATATATTTCACTCCATCAAAAAAATACAATTGGTCACCTCTATTCTCTCCATGCACCCACAGGATATTACAAGTCTATATAATCTATGACAGCTCAAAACCACATTAAAGAGCCATGAATTATTATTTTCTACCTCTGATCACCTCTGAGACATCACAGTGAGGGTCGATGCTCCCTATTGTGTTGGGGTGAAGTGGATTTGTTGCGCCATCAAAGACAAGAGCTACAGAGAGTCCAATGAGTGGAAACGTCAGTTTCAAAATGGCCGACAATTGTCTATAAAAGAATGGATAACTTAGTGGACTGACATCTGTACTCACTGTGCTGGTTGATAAGCATGCGGATAGATATACGGCTCATGTAGAAACGGTCCAGGAAGTACTGAATGTTCTGGTTGGTGACTGGGTCCTGGCCGAACACCGACTTGTACTCAATGACGCCCTGCGCCATGGTGGGCACTACGTCATTGTGCCTGTTCCTGATATTCACCAGGGTGTCCACAAACCTAGCGGATAAAAGGCGACTGTAAGACAAACAGCATGAGATTTATAGCCAGGTAGGCCCTCTCAATCTATCAAAGGTTATTGAGGACTTACTCATCCAGGACACTGTGGTTGTCAGGAGTCTTGTCCAAGAACTCCAGGATTTCCATCAAGCTCTGGACATACCTGAAAACACATTTTTCAGTTTACATTATTCCTGAGTAGTGTGGTGTATATGTTTAACTGCAGCAATACAACTTATAACTAGGGTTGCAAAGCTACCGGTAATTTACCAAAGTTCACGGAATCTTCAGTAATTAACAGAAAACCAATGGCAATCTATTTTCATTTTGGTCATTTATACGTGAAGAACTTTTTAAAAATGTATTCATATATCAGTGTCCATATCGTCCATGAGTTTCTAGTAGACAGACCATATGGTTCAAGAGAAAATAGCCTAGATAAGAAAGCATCTAATCAACAATGGCATTTTCAATTAACTCGGCAACTCTTCCAACTACTGACTTTTTTACACAACTGCCACCAGTTTGACGTCAAAACATTAACATATGCATATTGACATAGTAAAATAAATTAAAGGATATTTCATGCTGAAACCCTCATTAAAACACCAAATGGTATTCAACACATTGATAGCTTATATTTAGGATAATGTTTTACAGGTTTTGTCATTCTATTTATTATTTAAAAACCTTATGTAATTATTTAACACGTGCTAAGGCCAGAGGACCAAGGATAATCTGAAGTACCCAAAAGAGCCACTTGATGTCTTGTGATAGATTACATAAAATCCTTGAAAAATGTTCATTCTATAGCTAAAGGACTCCTGATATTACCAGAAGTGATAAGTATACTTTTTTTTGCCTTTATCTGTTGTGATATAGTACTGTCTTTTTGCTAGCTGGGGCCATCTACTTTAAGTGCTGCCTGTCTTCCCAGTGGCCTACTTGGTGTGTGAACTGCATCATTTGCAGATAGTTGTTGACACATCAACCAGGATCAAGGTAATCAGTGGCTGTATTGGAGGGGGAGTGGTTTCATCTCTACTAGGCAATCAGCAATTAGTACAGGGAGGCGTGCTCTCCACCTCTGCTAAGCAATCCCCTGGTTTCTCAGGTTTGTCGCAAAACTAAGACCGTTGCCGAAACAAAAACTGTTTTGCTGAGATCGAGGAATGAAAGGGAGGAAGGCTCCACACCACTCTCACTTGAGTATCTTACCTAGTTATTGACAGATTCAAATGTTGCTCTTTTGTAGCTTTGGCAACTATGTGTGTTTTCTATACCCGTTTGCACCACTCCCTGTAGGCTTTATAGACACTCCAGTCCCCACTCCTTGGCTGCAACCCTTGTAATTTAGTGTACCCTGCTCACACAACCCATTTGGAATTCAGGGTCTCTGGCAGTGTTTGGATCTGCCGATCTGCGGTCAAGAACGCTGAGCTCAACTCAGCCTATGCTGACCTTCAGTCCCTTGAATTTTTGGTCCAGACGGAGACCTGGATCACCCCAGAGAACACTGCTACTCCAGCTGCTCTTTATTCATCTGACTGTTCTCTGAGAGCATCTGGTCGTCGCAGTGGTGGCACAGGTCCACTTATTTCTCTTAAGTGGAGATTCTCTTCTCTCGCTCTCTCACCTGTCCATCTCATTTTAATTCCATGCTGTCACTCACTTGTCCACTCAAGCCAAATGGGTGGTAATTTAGAATGCATAGGATACTGTATTTCCGATAGCACAGCTTCTCCCTTTGTTCCTCAGTCTTCCCGCTCTTGTACTCAAACCCAACCCCCTTTCCTTTGTGTAACCAGCTGTCATATCTGCTCCGTCCGCTAGGGACGTTTTCCTTTATGACATCATTTGTAATCAATGTATGGCTCATTCTGTGTACATGTAATTCTGTGTGATTAGTTAGGTATTTAGTAAATAAATAAACCCAATTTTGTATTGCTGATTCAACTTGTTAGCCAGGGTTCGTGAAGATAACCAAGAATTTACAACTTTCAGATGAGACACCTTATTAGGTGACGATTAATATTGATGTAAAATATTACTAGGTCTTTAAGAGTTTATTCGGAAGATAACAGCTCTATAAATATTATTTCGTGGTGCCCCGACATTCTAGTTAATTACATTTACATGATTAGCTCAACCAGGTAATATTAATTACAGAGAAAGGATTTTATAGAATAGCATGTCATATCACTTAATCCGGCATAGCCAAAGACACGACAACTCATTTCCTGATATGGCTCACCGCTTTTCGTAATTGGCAACTTCAACCTCCAGACGTCTGCTTTCGATTCGTTTTTCCCCCAACTCTTTCCCCTCCTTGCCTCTTGACCTTTCCCAATCCCCCCCGACTCATAAGGCAGGCAATACGCTTGACCTCATTTTTAGAGGTTGCTCGCCTTCTAATCTCACTGTATCCCCCCCTCCAGGTCTCTGATCACTACTTTGCCACTCAGCCCCGACCCAGATAGTCATGCGTTGTAGCAATGTTCCCCCTCTCTCCCACAACTCTTTCCTCTATCCTATCATCTCTCCCTTCTGCTAAATCCGTCTCCCTCCTGTATACTGATTATTCAACCCTACTCTCCTCTCTTTCTGCATCCTATGACTCGCACTGTCCCCTTTCCTCCCGCCCCTCCCCTCATGCGCGGTGGCTGAGTGACTCATTGCGAGCTTACAGAACATGGCTGCGGGCAGCTGAGCGAAAATGGAGGAAAACTAAACTTCCAGAGGTCCTATTATCCTTTAACTCTGTCCTCTCCAGCTTCTCTTCCTCTGAAAGCCAAGCAGCTGCCTCTAACCCTAGGAAACTCTTTTCCACCTTCACCTCAGTCCTCCAACTCTTCCCCCTCCGGACGACTGTCTACCACTTTGAAAAATTTACATTCACTCAGCCTATTGAGTCCACTGGTCTCACTCACACAGAACTACCGCACGCCTTGACCTCTTTCTCCCCTCTCTGTCCAGATGACATCCTGTTACTAGTGAGGTCTGGCCGCCTGACAACCTGCCCACTCGAGCCCATCCCCTCAATTCTCTCAGAACGATCTTCTTGACCCTAACTAGTCAGGCTTCAAGACGGGTCACTCAAACGAAACTGCTCTGTGTCATGGAGGCTCTCCGCACTGCCAAAGCTGACGGTTCTCATCCTCCTAGATCTATCCGCTGCCTTCGACACCGTGAACCATCAGATCCTCCTCTCCACCCTCTCAGGGCTGGGCGTCTCAGGCTCTGCACACTCTTGGCTTGCATCCTACCTGGCAGGCCGCTCCTACCAGATGACGTGGAGAGGATCTGTGTCTGCACCACATACTCTCACTACTGGTGTCCCCCAGGGCTTGGTTCTAGAACCTCTCTTCTTTCTATACACCAAGTCAATCGGCTCCGTCATATCCTCACATGGTCTCTCCTATCATTGCTATGCCTTCTGACACCCATGTCGCGACACACATCTCTGCATGCCTGGCAGATCTCAATTTGGATGTCGGCCCACCCCAAGCTCAACCTTGACAAGATGGAACTGCTCTTCCTCCCGGGGAAGGCCTGCCCGCTCAAAGACATCTCCATCACGGTTGACAACTCGAGTCACCATCCCAGAGTGCAAAGAACCTTGGTATGACCCTGGACAACACCCTGTCATTCTCTGCAAACATCAAAGCAGTGACCCGCTCCTGCAGGTTCATGCTCTACAACATCCGTAAAGTACAACCCTACCTCACACAGTCCTAATCCAGGCACTTGTCCTCTCCCATCTGGACTACTGCAACTCACTGTTGGCTGGGCTCCCTGCTTGTGCCATCAAACCCCAGCAACTTATCCAGAACGCGGCAGCCCACCTGGTTTTCAACCTTCCCAAGTTCTCTTAGGTCACCATTCTCCTCCACACACTCCACTGACTTCCAGTCAAAACTCGTAGTGGATGTGAGACCATGGTGCTTACCTATGGAGCAGCAAGAGGAACTGCCCCTCCCTACCTTCAGTCTATGCTCAAACCCTACACCCCAACACTCCGTTCTGCCACCTCAGGTCTCTTGGCCCTCCCACCCCTACGGGAGAGCAGCGCCAGCTCAGCCCAGTCCAAGCTCTTGCCTGGCACCCCAATGGTGGAACCAGCTTCCCACTGAAGCTAGGACAGCAGAGCCCCCCCCCCCCCCCCCCCCCCCCCCTTAATAAGATTAATGCCCTAACTAAGTACCTCTGGATAAGAGCCTCTGCTAAATGACAAAATGTAATAACAAAATTCTGGTAGTTTACTGGTAAACTTAAAGTTGTCACCCTCTTGTCATATGAATTTTCAAACAATATTTGCAAATGTGTGATCTGAATACAAAGGCCGACAAATGGACCAACATGGTTTCAGATATAGGCCTTAAGTCTATGGAAATAGTTTTATTTTCTTTAAACAGCAGTGCTTTCCCTATATTAACGGATTTCCCGATGCAAAGCCCACTGCAGAAACTCAGGAGGGGAAAACATAAATAGCTTATATGAACTACATTTTCAAAAAGTGAATGAAACAATATAAAACTTGATCTAAAAATAAATAAAAAAAACTTCAGTATCACCCTCAAACTTAACTACACTTACAGAATAATCACTCTTACCAGCTCTGCACCATCTGCACGGATGGGGTTGTAAGCAATCGGTCAGGTAGCAAATTGATCTCCTTCATGATGTTAGATAGTCGCACAGGTAGCTCTTGTCTCAAAAAGACAAATGATGTCGTCTCGCATGCATTGGTGGAACCTGGGAAAAAATAATAATAATAAAGTAGAGGCAGGCAGGCCTAGCTTCTTTGCTCTGGGAAACCTGTACATAATGGGCTCCTGTCGCTGAAGGATACATCCTGTATTCCTAAAACATAAACCTATTTACCAGCCCTCTGGTTCGATAAACTTTTCCTGTCACCGAAGGCTTGCCTATAATCCAGAATGCCTTACCAGTCGCTAAAATGTGTTAACTATGGTAAAAATCAGCTTTTACATTTCCCGAAGCTCACTCCCTAGTCACCATACTCTGTAGCTCTCACCACGAGATTACTGCGTGATCCTAGATGGCAGCGCACCGAATATGGAGTGAATTCGGTAAACTCTGGAAAAGTTGTACTAGCTTAAATGGCGAGCCACTGGAAAAAAAACTTCAGACAGACAATCAGGTTGCAGTCTTCTCCTACAGTCTTGTTTTGGTACTGCAGTTTAACACCCGGCCCAGAAAGACAATTTCCATAGACTGCCACAGAGAAGTCAGATTAGAAAATTCCTAATAAGACACTTTAGTCATCACCTTTGTGCACAAAACAGCCATTGATTTATTCAAAACATTGTTGCTGAGACTTTTTTAACTCACATTTTATATTTATCCAATGTCTGCCAGGTTTTTGGATGACTTCGTCACTGCTCCCTGTGCGCACGGAGTGCTTGTGCACATGTGAAGTTGGGCCGTCTAAACCGGATGCAACCCGGATATAGAAGATCCATGAACTCCTTGAGGCAGGCCGACACATTGGTGCGGCTGGCTTCTGGGTTAAGCGGGCGGGTGTTAAGTGCGGTTTGTTTCGGCGGATGTATGACTCGACCTTCGACTCTCCCGAGCCCGTTGAGGAGTTGCAGCGATGAGACAAGATCGTAATTGGATATCACGAAATTGCGGAGAAAAGGGGGTATAGCTGGCTGCATAGACTCCAGTTGGACACAGAATATCCATCATATTGACCAGATACTCAAGTGGCCGCTCCAACGATGAAAAACAAATCTCAAAATGTAAGGCAGTTGGGAGTAGGCAAGATCAGATGGGACCAGTCTAGCCAATGAGAGGGCAGATACGCGGTCACAACTTAGTGTGTTCGGGAGGTCACGTGTCCTACTTATCAGTACACTCAAAAACAACCTAAGCATTACAACACTTCTATTCCCTAAAATAAGCCACATGTAGCAAAGCAGCCATTATTTCCTAACCAAATTTGACACTCACTGACATCAATACAAAAACTCCTCGCTTGGTGATTGTAAAAAAATACAAATAAAAAAGACAAACGCTGACAGATTTGGGGCCCAGTAATCCCTCCTGAGGCAGATGACAAATACGACGTAAAGGAATAATAGCGACATCTGCTAGCCGGTTGGGCTAGGGACGTAGCCTTCAATGACAGGAGCCCAGTGTGTTGGATACAAGGTCTCCCAGAGCAAAGAGTGCAGCCTGGCTAAATAACTTCTATACATTTCTAGTAGGGGAAATTATACATAAGGTAGGCTACAATAGGAAATAATGTCAGTGTTTTTGTGCCAAATTATGAATCCATAAAGATAATTGTTACAAGTGCTGTTGAGGAGAGGATAGCATACTTCTGATTAGTTTACTTCTGACCAATGTTCCCTCTAAGCTGTGTGTGGGCACGCTGTAGCCCTGAGACTACCGCACAGTTCCCCCAGGACTGATGCGCAGATATATCTGCCCACGAAGAGAAGTGGTGGTCACCAACCAGTCGATCACGATTGACTGGTCACTCTCCAAGGCATTCCTAGTCGATCGACAAACATTTGTGAGAAGAAAAAAAACCTATAAAGACTTATGTTCCTGTAAAAATTTTTGTGTCTCAGGCTGTTAGGGTTACGTGCACCCGATTCAACTGCCCTGCGCTCCGGGTAGGCGAACGGTTGCCATTTTGAGCCATTTCATGTCTGAAAAAGGTACAAAGTCTGCTTTCCCGGATAGAAAATCAAGTGCACTATAGGCCTACCGCTGGCCAATCGGATGGCTCAGATTAGTGTCTGCAGTAACATAGCAGGCATTAAAGAAACCTAAAGCAATGTTATTACTGAGAGATTTCAAAACATTAAACCATGACTAGACAGAGACGGTCAACAAACTGCTGTTTTGAGTTCATGTTTCAGTTCTTACTCAGCACTGTCAACAATTTGTATTCAACACTTCTATAAGCCATAAAATGCAGGCTCTTCTTATTTCCACTCAGGGAACAAACAAGCACCGCAGCAGTAATGAATGAGTATCCATAGGCTTGCATTGTTATTATTAGCGGCTTGGGTCTTTTTTTAATATCAAGGAATATTTCTCTGTTCATAAGAGTAACAATATGAATTTGTGCATGAGGCAGAAGTAATGCGGTGCGACTCGAGTTTCGCGATCAGCTGGAAGACGGTGTCCCTTTTTGGTCAGTGTCAGTGGAGGAAATGGAGAGCAGAGGGACGTTGAGAAGCGGACACTCAGTCTGCTGCGCTCTCCCTCAGCTGAGACTGACCAGCTGATGCAGGCACATCAGCCCAGTTAAATAAAAAGCAAACAATTAAAAATGTATGCTCACTCATCTGTGCCTCAAGTAGTACAACAACGGATATATTACCGGTGTGATCATATAGACTACCTCAATGTTGAAATGTTTTATTAATGGCCCAATCAATGCATTGGCAAGGAAATTCAAGCAAAGTCAACGAGGTGAAAATGTATTGGGCCTATAGCTTACTGCACAAACCTCATTGCTACAGTACTGTTTTTAATTGGTTAATGTTGTATAGCCTTACATTTAAGTCAAACAAAATCTGAACGGTAGATGTCTGCTTGCATTTTGACTAAAAGGGATCGATTCAAAGGTTGGTGACCGCTGTTCTACAGCTTTCCCTTTTAACACTATAAACATTTCCCTTTGCTGTGGCAATTGTGATCAAATCAACTCAATATTAGCCACTTTCAATGCAACATCTCGAAACAAAACTATGCAAGAGATTTTGTTGTAGGCAGAACGCATCGGTGTAGGATTCTATTGCATTGACACACGACTCAGCCCGGTGCGGCATAACCAATTAGAGCTGCAGTAGGACTATATGCAAATAGACCATTGCCAAATATGGATCTGTGCCATTCACTTTGAACTGGACTGTGTTAACATGAGCAAAAGGCCTTGTTCTGAGATCAAAGGGAGAGCTGCAAACCGTGCAGTTTTTGTCTTAAAGGAGCAGTGTTGTATTTTGAGACAGGCTTGAATAAGCTATGTAGCCAATAGGCAGGATGGCATAATGTCTGATTCTCTAATAAATGGTATGGGAATAAATATGCATTTTATTTAGTAGTGTATACTTGCATCAAACAACATTTTCAGCCACCTCTATCTGAAAGACAAGTGGATAAACAGGTTCATGTCAAGCCCTGCATGTTTTTTCTCCCAAGTCTCATGGAATGTAGGCCTACATTTAACACCACACATTGGCTGCTACGGTAGGCAGTGTGATAGAACAGCCATTTCCATGTTAATGTTATGGGATGCATTTAATCCATTGTTTTTGATGGTAGACCCACATTATGATGAAGTAGCCTACTTGGCCACTTAAAACTAACTTAAAGCGGGTATAGACTCAGTGTTCACAGTAAACGCGCGCTGGAAGTTCCAGAGTTTTCACAACGTTCATTTGCGCTCAGCATAAATGACATCTGCTCAGCGGTGAAAACAATTAGAGGGAACATTGCTTCTGACTAGGAGTTAAATGGGAGTTTGCTACAAATGCTGACGCAATACTCAGCACTATGAAGTAGCCTAGTCTAGGAAAGGCAGCCAAAATATCCAGGAATTTCTCCCAGTAGAGTAAACTGAAACAAATGCGTACATGCCAAGACAAACATAGTCTTGTATCTGTCATTCAAAACAATAATCTCTCTGAATCTGACCATTCAAAGTGGTGCAAAGTCATAAATCACACTAGCCGCCTATGTCGCTCCACAACAAGAGCGCGATTAAACTCCAATTTAATTGCATTGCCTCAGCTCAATGTTACATATTGCATTAAATAATTGTCAGTTGTCCAACATGGTAGCACAACATTGAAGGGCTACTCACCAAAATCGAGAAATTGTTTCATAGAGAGTGGTGACGGCGAAAATTTTGCGAAATGTTCTATATGTTTAGGCACATTGGCCAATGTAGCATTTTTCATTATAAATCTCACGAATTTCATCGTTGGTGTTTTCAGTAAATCGCTTTGGAAAAGAAAAATAGGGCTACTACAAGTGCTCCTTCTGTTCCAGTGTTGATTGCCCTAAAGAACAGGCTCCGTGAAAACCTGCAGCCAATAGGACACCAAAGGGGTTGATTTACCATCCAATAAAAAGGCGGTGGGTCGGAGGAGGGGAGGGGCTTCTGACTAGACAATTGACGCACCCACAACCTTTTTACAAATAGGTTTATTTTCAATTTATTTTACAAATTGGCTTATTTTGAAATAGAAGGCTCTAGAAATATCAGGCTCTGGAAATAGAACTGCTGGACAGTTTGAGAGTAGAATGTCCTTTCATCCAAAGTTGCAAGATGCTCTGAATAAGTAGGCTTCCAATAGAGTACCACAGTATGAGTCATAATACCCATAAAACCTAGCGGTCAAACAGTGAAATGGTTCCAATCTTTTTTCCACCATAAATTTTTCCCATAGGGGATTTTAGAAACACTTAAAATAAGGGCTGTGTTTCGTGTAGGCTTACCCTGGTCTGACGTTTTGATAACCGTGTAAATCTCTCTAGGACAAGGTGACTTTTATCAATATTTGCACCTACACGAAACACAGCCCTTATTTTAAGTGTTTCTAAAAATACCCTATGGGAAAAAATTAAGGGTGGAATAACAATTGGAATCATTTCCCTGTTTGACAGCTAGGTTTCATGGGTATTATGGCACGATGTGTTGACCACAGAAGCTGCAGCCATCCTATGATAATTGCACCCCAATGCACTACCACTATAAAACACGTAAACAGTAAAAACATGAACAGTTAAAGGCCCAGTGCAGAAAAACATTTCCACACTGAGGTGGGAATAATATTGTGAAAATGATCATAATGCCCTTTTAGTTAGTGATGGAGCCGTTTGAAAAGACCACCTCAAATTGTTGCCTGTTTTCGTGGCTGGTGACATCATAACAGCTCATTTTCAGTCCGTCCCCCCCTCCTACTCAGACCACTCCCAGACAGTGAAAGAGAGCGACCTGGCTCTCTGTGTTTGCTGGTCTGTGATCCGCTAGCACCTCCCTGGGTAAGATGGGAATGAGGCAACCTCAGAGTTACACACAAGGATACTTTATTGACACACACAGGAATGAAATGGACATGGAAAGCTAGTGGTTCTGTAACAGGAGAAAACAGAAGCAATGAATGTACACATACCTAATGAATACACCAGGGCAAGAATGCACAGATATCAGAATAAAGCAGTAATAAATGATAAAGGACTATATGGAAATTTAAGCTGACATGCTGCTGAACAACTGGCTATAATATACACAAATACACAACTTTATACACGCACACCATCCCACATGTCCAGAGATATGAATTCGTCCAGTTGTGCAGGACAGAGATTACATCATACCCCTGCACATCAACTCAGTACTGGTACCCTGAGTATAAAGCCAAGTTATCGTTACTCATTGTGTATTTATTCCTCTTTATTCTTTTTCTATATCTCTTTTTTCTCTCTGTATTGTTGGGAAGTGCCCGTAAGTAAGCATTTCACTGTTCACAGTCTACACCTGTTGTTTAAGAAGCATATGACAAATAAAAATTACATTTGTTATGCGTGTTGCTGCTCTCTCTGTGACTGCTTGAAGGAGACTGAAAAGTGACAGATGGGCAGATGTCTGGCCCGCTAGCAACCGCCCTAACAACTACCCTGTCAACCAATCAGTGACCAGGGCCCTAGGTGTAAAAGGACAGTTTATGACATTATGACCCCTAACCTAGCCTGTTAGGCTCCAGTGCGGGAAGGTTGCCTACTGCAAAGGTTAGAAAGTTAGTGTTTGTGTCTCTGAGAGGACTGTGAGATGGTATGCTAAGAGTCTCCGGCAGGGAATTCATAACAGATAGTCCTAGCACAATTCTTGCTTGAGAAAAAACAAGCTGTTTTTGTTTCTTTTTGACCATTTTAATTGAAAATAATCACAGTAAGGTACTTAATTGTTACCCAGAAATGATTTGATATTGAGATAAAAACTGCTTTGGACCTTAAATATTCAAGAGTATTGCTGCATTCAAGTTCTAGTCAGAACTAGGAACCTCAGAGTTAAAATGAACTTAAGTTATTTTGCTTAGAGCTTCCTATTGGTTGATTCTGATATCTCCCAAGTAGTAAACTTGGGATCCGATTTAGGCATAACACATCAGCCCTTGATCACAGTAGGTTGGTGGCACCTTAATTGGGGAGAATGCGCTTGTGGTAATGACTGGAGGAGAGTCAGTGGAATGGTATCAAATACATCAAACACATGGTTTCCAGGTGTTTACCATTCCATTTGCTCCGTTCCGGCCATTATTATGAGCCGTTCTCCCCTCAGCAGCCTCCACTGCCCCAGATAGGCTAGATTTCTTTAAAATACAAGTACACATTTTTCGTTAAGCTTGCATTCAATTGCCCCTCCCTGTTGCACACAACACGTTTCCATCCCCCCTGTCACAAGAGAAGCTATGGCTAATATAGGACGATTTAGTAATTTTTCAGAATTTTACCTCTTGAGATGTGAAAACATGTTTGTTATGAAGTTGAACATGTTCTCTTTATGCCAGAATGTTAAAATTAGGTTAAATAAAGTACACTACCAGAAAGGCACTCTATTCGTGGAATGACCCATCAAATAACCTTGAACAATAATTGTTAGGTGTGTGTATATGGATCACACATAGTACACTGATTAATATCTGTAATTTCAAATTTCATGACGCAAAAAAGAAAGCTTCACAGCAGTTGATAATAACATTTTATTTGACATGGTACAATGCCACGGAGTGTTGTGTTATCAATTGTAATCTTATTTAATGGCATTGTATTTATTTACGTAAAGGTTTGTCAGCCGCTCAGTAGCCTACTGTATAGTGCTATCCATCAGCCACCCTGTCTGTACTGTCTGCATGGTCTGCATCCATGGTCCTTTCTCTCTCTTGGGCATGGAAATTGTCCCTCCAAGCTAAGCCCCTGGCAACTGACAACCCGCTGTTTTGAATATAAATGCCATTGTTGGGGGGTCCGTGCAATCCAAGATCCTTGGGATGTTCCTACCCCATTGAAGTTAATGTAAAATAGTGAAGGTTTGGGTTAGGTAAAGGTTATGGTTAGGGATGTCCCAAGGATCCCGTATAGCACTGGCCATTGTCAGGGGGGACATGCATTTTCACCATCAAATCCATCATTACATAAGCTATGCCAATAAGGTGCAAATTCATATGAAGTGCTTTCTCCCTTGATCAACTTTTAGATAACTTGGCTATTCAAAACAACTCTCCAAAGATTACACTGTGCTGTTGCTGTATGATTGAAAGATTGGAAAATAAACAAGCTGGAGTGTAATTCAATAACTATGAAAGGTGCAAGAGGTGCAATCATTTATTCCTGATTATTATTTGACCATGCTTGTCATTTATGAACATTTTGAACATCTTGGCTCTCTCTAATTCTCTCCTTCTCTCTTTCTTTCTCTCTCTCGGAGGACCTGAGCGCTAGGACCATACGCCAGGACTACCGGGCATGATGACTCCTTGCTGTCCCCAGTCCACCTGGCCTTGCTGCTGTTCCAGTTTCAACTGTTCTGCCTGCGGTTATGGAACCCCTACCTGTCCCAGACCTGCTGTTTTCAACTCTTAATGATCGGCTATGAAAAGCCAACTGACATTTATTCCTGATTATTATTTGACCATGCTTGTCATTTATGAACATTTTGAACATCTTGGCCATGTTCTGTTATAATCTCCACCCGGCACAGCCAGAAGAGGACTGGCCACCCCTCATAGCCTGGTTCCTCTCTAGGTTTCTTCCTAGGTTTTGGCCTTTCTTTGGAGTTTTTCCTAGCCACCGTGCTTCTACACCTGCATTGCTTGCTGTTTGGGGTTTTAGGCTGGGTTTCTGTACAGCACTTCGAAATATTAGCTGATGTACGAAGGGCTATATATAAAAATAAAAATAAACTTGATTGAAGAGAGTCATGCAGAATAAAGTCTTGTCTCATCAAATTATTCTGCTACACCTATGCCTATCTAACTATTCTGTATTAATTTTGGCAGCAGTTCGCTAACTAATGGTCGATGCCTTAATACAGCTCAATCTGACAGTATTAGTCACTTTGTTTTCAGGTGTCAATAATGTAGAAATACCATGTAAAGCACTTCTACTATGATTATACACCCCCATGTGGTGATTATAAGAACATCATTCAGCATTATTTTCTAATCTACAACCCTTGCTCTTATACCTGTGTGTAATTACTAGTACCTAACAACGAATCAATATATTCTTGGATAATAATTCACTAATTGCTTTGAATTTGCATATTAATGGGATTGAGTGAATGCCCTCCCCTAAAATCCAGATGTGTTGGTCAATACTGAGACGTGGTTAAGAAAGAATGTATTGAACACTGATGTTAACCTTTCTGGTTATAACCTTTTTCGGCAAGACAGATCTTCCAAAGGTGGTGGAGTGGCAATCTTTACCAACAAACACCTTCAGTGCTCAGTTGTCTCCACCAAGTCTGTACCCAAACAATTTGATTCACTGGTTTTAACTTAAGCACTCAACTTTCAAATAGCTCATTTGTTGACTGCTGCTGGATGTTATCGTCCACCATCAGCACCGGCTTGTACTCTACCTGCCCTAAGCTCTCCCCTGGCCCCTTATACTAAGTCTGAATCTGTCCTGCTAGGTGACCTAAACTGGGACATGCTTAAACAACCTGACCAAGTCCTAAAGCAATGGGACTCCCTAAATATTTATCAGATTATTACCAATCCCACAAGGTATGACTCCAAACACCCAGAAAAGGATACTCTCCTTGAAGTTATCCTCACAAATAATCCTGATAGGTATCAGGATTATGTGTTCGTAATGGCTGCTCAGTGAAATGACCTGTCCTGATTTGTCATACACGCTTGCTAAAAAAACTTTAATGAGCAAGCCTTCCTTCATGACCTGGCCTCTGTAAATTGGTATAGAACCAGTTTCATTCCCTCTGTTGAAGACGCTTGGACCTTCTTTTTTAATATTTTCAGTGGTATTGTTAACAAACATGCCTCCATAAATAAAATGAGAATTAAAAACAGGTTCAGCCCCAGGTTTGACCTTGATCTGGCAGAGTTACTCCACCTCAAGAATTCAATTTGGCGAAAGGCTTGGCACACGCATACTCAGGCTGACTGGCTCTCGTTCAGGCAAATTAGAAATAAGTGCACTCAGGCTATCCGGAAGGCCTTTCATCTTTAAGGTTTCATCGCCAAGCCTATCTCTGACCTTATTAACCTGTCTCTCCTCTCTGGGGAAGTTCCCATTGCTTGGAAAGCAGCCACAGTGTGTCCTTTATTTAAAGGGGGATATCAAGCTGATCCTAACTGTTATAGGCCAATTTCTATTTTGCTCTGTTTATCAGAAGTGTTGGAAAAACTTGTCAATAATCAACTGACTGGCTTTCTTGATGTCTATAGTATTCTCTCTGGTATGCAATCTGGTTTCCGCTCAGGTTATGGGTGTGTCACTGCAACCTTAAAGGTCCTCAATGATGTCACCATTGCCCTTGATTCTAAGCAATGTTGTGCTGCTATTTTTATTGACTTGGCCAAAGCTTTTGATAGGGTAGACCATTCCATTCTTGTGGGCCGGCTAAGGAGTATTGGTGTCTCTGAGGGGTCTTTGGCCTGGTTTGCTAACTACCTCTCTCAAAGAGCGCAGTGTATAAAGTCAGAGCATCTGCTGTCTCAGCCACTGCCTGTCACCAAGGGAGTATCCCAAGGTAGGCCCCACGCTCTTCTCAATTTACATCAACAACATAGCTCAGGCAGTAGGAAGCTCTCTCATCCATTTATATGCAGATGATACAGTCTTATACTCAGCTGGCCCCTCCCCGGATTTTGTGTTAAATGCTCAACAACAAAGCTTTCTTAGTGTCCAACAAGCTTTCTGTACCCTTAACCTTGTTCTGAACACCTCCAAAACAAAGGTAATGTGGTTTGGTAAGAAGAATGTGCCTCTCCCCACAGGTGTGATTACTAAATCTGAGGGTTTAGAGGTTGCGGTAGTCACCTCATACAAGTACTTGGGAGTTTGTCTAGACGGTACACTGTCCTTCTCTTAGCACATATCAAAGCTGCAGGCTAAAGTTAAATCTAGACTTGGTTTCCTCTATCGTAATCGCTCCTCTTTCACCCCAGCTGCCAAACTAACCCTGATTCAGATGACCATCCTACCCATGCTAGATTACGGAGACATAATTTATAGATCGGCAGGTAATGGTGCTCTCGAGCGGCTAGATGTTCTTTACCATTCGGCCATCAGATTTGCCACCAATGCTCCTTATAGGACACATCACTGCACTCTATACTCCTCTGTAAACTGGTCATCTCTGTATACCCGTCGCAAGACCCACTAGTTGATGCTTATTTATAAAACCCTCTTAGGCCTCACTCCCCCCTATCTGAGATATCTACTGCAGCCCTCATCCTTCACATACAACACCTGTTCTGCCAGTCACATTCTGTTAAAGGTTCCCAAAAGTACACACATCCCTTGGTTGCTCCTCTTTTCAGTTTGCTGCAGCTAGCGACTGGAATGAGCTGCAACAAACACTCAAACGGGACAGTTTTATCTCAATCTCTTCATTCAAAGACTCAATCATGGACAATCTTACTGACAGTTGTGGCTGCTTGTGGTGATGTATTGTTGTCTCTACCTTCTTGCCCTTTGTGTTGTTGTCTGTGCCCAATAATGTTTGTACCGTGTTTTGTGCTGTTACCATGTTGTGTTGCTGCCATGATGTATTGCTACCATGATGTCCAAAAAAGTATCCAACTCTACAGTATCTTACTCTCAGAGAGACTATTCTAACTGAACCCTCAGTGATTCACACTTACAGCCTCTCCCATCCACTGCTCAGCCCTGGGGGTCAAATAACTTAACCAGTGACTACTCTGGTCATTTTCCTCTCCCTTGCTATTCCTAGCTGCAGTCCAGGCTGCAGTCCCCCATTGTAAATAAACAGGCTGTTATGTCAACCCTGATTGCCGGAGCATTCTGTCTGTGCCTTAGTGATTGCCAGATAGGAGAGTGGATAACAGCCCCAGTGGAATTTTCCTCTGCGGCAGGGAGGGGAGCTGATGGCCTACTTAGCACAACCAAACCACCCCTACTCCAAATGGACCAATGCACCGCTTGGCCACTTAATGAGATCAATCAGCTCCCATCGCATTGTTGATGAGAACCACTCCAACATTCACCTTAGAGGGCATTTAATTGTGAATTGCTGAAATGCCAACATCATGTTGTGCTATGCCCTTAACAGAGTGCACAGTTGAAGTGCTACGTGTGAACAATTCAGAAGTGTAATTGGGGAGGTGAACAACAGTGCAGAATCTGCTGTCTGTCAGTGGTCATTGTCATCAGTCTTTTGCTTGTTGTGTTTTGGGGATGGGGGATGCAAAGAAAGAGGGTGATTCCTTTGAAATACAAGTGTTCTTGTAGGAGCATGGCCCATGTGAACAGAAGGTCCATGATTTGACAATACTTCCACCGTTTGAACTACGCAAAGAAAAGAAAAAGTACATGAGACAGACAGAAAGTGTGTGTGTGTGAGAGAGAGAGAGAAACTATGAGAGAGAGAAACTACTGTTTCTGTAGTTACTTTGAGCACACCTGAGACCTCAACCAAAACATCATACATTTGCAATAAGCCTGACTGGATAGTTTTCTTGTGCATCTGTTACTTTGCTCACTGCAATGTCTACTATTGCCCAGACAGCACTGGTCTCTTGTGACTCAGATGACTAATGGCTGTTGGTTTTCATGGTCAATTTATCCAAATAAACTTTTGCAGATGACAGCAGCAATGAGCTACCAGAGGAGAAATAAGATAATGGTCTTTTGAAATATGTGAATTGCAAGCTATTGGATTCTTGGAATAGACCAAAGTGGATAATACTGTACACAGCAAATTTGCAGGTGTTAAAATCTTGGTGTTCAGGTAAAAAGTGTTGTGTGTGTTATATCTGAGTGTTGATTCTAGTGAGGTTAACACTAGCAGGATTGAAAATGACACCACATGGTGTTGTTACTCGACTGTGTTGAGTTAATTTCTGCTAACTCTCTGAGTGAAAAAGATGTGGGAGGGGCCCCATTATCATATTTCCCAGCATGCTTTGTTGCATTTTTTTTAAATTTTATCGTTTGTTTTAATATCTATGTTTCTGCATGCACATTGATTGAATTGTTCTTGTACTATACAAATAATAATATAACTTTTTTTATCCCCTTTTTCTCCCTAATTTCGTGATATCCAATTGTTAGTAGTTACTGTCTGGTCTCATCGCTGCAACTCCAGTACGGCCTCGGGAGAGAGCCATGCGTCCTCCGAAACACAACCCAACCAAGCCGCACTGCTTCTTAACACAGCGTGCATCCAACCCGGAAGCCAGGCGCACCAATGTGTCAGAGGAAACACTGTACACCTAGCAACCTGGTCAGCGTGCACTGTGCCTGGCCCGCCACAGGAGTCACTAGTGCACGATGAGACAAGGATATCCCTGCCAGCCAAACCCTCCCTAACCCGGACGACGCTAGGCCAATTGTGCGCCGCCCCATGTGCCTCCCGGTCGCGACAGAGCCTGGGCTCGAACCCAGAGTTTTTGGTGGCACAGTGCCTTAGACCACTATGCCACCCGGGAGGTCATAATTTACATTTTTCAAAACTTATCCAATCTGTTGGACTTATTGCAGCCGTTACTGAGATGGTTGTTTATTTTTATATGGTTTACATTTAAGTCATTTAGCAGACACTCTTATCCAGAGCGACTTACAAGTACATACATTCATACTTTTTTGTACTGGCCCCCCGTGGGAAACGAACCCACAACCCTGGCGTTGCAAGCGCCATGCTCTACCAACTGAGCTACACGGGACTAGGTAGTCTTTTACTAGCAAGTCGTTTTCTATAGCATTAATTCTGAATGCAGGTTACAGGTGTTAAAATGTTCCAACTGTTGAATATTCTCCCTGTAGCTGGACTCCTATAGGAATTACAAATCCCTTCACAAGCCAGCATATTGTTTACCTGGCTACACAAACTCTTAGCTCTGGGCAAATGCTATGTCACGCCCACGGATGTTAGTTTGTTCTCTGCAATGAGTCTGGATCCGAGTAACTCCCCAACGATTTCTAGAACGCAAAAACATTCTAATTGTTCTGATTGGTCCCAAAAAACGATGTGTTGGGCCAGAGCCAGAACACAACTGGGTAAAGCACCGTTTGGAAAATGCGTCATTGGCTTTGATGGTTAGAAATGAACCAATCGCTGATGACTTTGTTTTGTACAACACCCCTCATTTTGACATCACCACGAACGACTTCAATGATGGCAGTCTCAGACTGAAGTATGTAGCGAACAAAGCGGAATAATTATTTTTGAGCCGTCAGGCATGCATATTGTTACTTTCAGATCTGATGTTGGCCATGAGACCACAATGTTGGGGGAAAACTAGGTCATAACTAAAGGCCTTATGAAATGTATAATACATGGTCATAAATGGTTTGCTTTTAATTCCAAAACATTCACTTAGTGAATGAAGGTTGGTGAAGGTTTCAGGACTGGAAATTATTGACTGCAAAAACCATGTCTCTGTCACTAACAAACACAGGGATACGTGGGTGTCTCTAACAGTCATTTGCAAGGCATGGTGGGAATTACTCTTAGGGTGTAAATTTGTCAACACTTTGAAAAGTGTTCATTTAACACTATTTTGGTGGGTCACATATACACACTAAGAAACTTAAATTTAACACTGTGGGTATTACAATTATTATCTAAAATTTGCTATGTAGAATGATTGATGTTATAAGAGTAGTCTACATTTAAATTCATTTTTGCATAATCTGAAACATACATTATTTTTGACAGATTAAGATTGTCTTTATAGTTCGTTTTCTTACAAACCGACAGACAAAAACGACTTATTAAAACGTTGAGACAGTGTGATGTGCTGTTGCTGCGTTTTTGAGCCGTATGACGTTCCTATTCCCGCGACAAGAATCCACACCAATCGAGCACAGAAGTGTGTGATCTCCAGTCATATCAGCGGTTACTGTGGAAGAAAGGAGAGGTGGAGAACGCTGGCCACTATCAACGGACATTGGGACTCGCCGTGAACAAGCGCTTTTTGAGGTGCACTGTAACCCTCTTGAGCAATGGCATCAATAGATCGATCAAAGGGAACGTGTGAGTATTGTCTCGCCTTTTTTATTACGATTTATCATCCGTAGATTATATATATCGTACGGTGATGGTGATAGTAGAGTTTCCCACACAGCCTCTTGATGTGTGTGCAAGGAGACAGATGCAGACAAGGTTGAGAATGTAAAAGAAGCAACGCGCTCCATGTATACAGCCATGTTGTACAGATTGCACAACAAATGACCACGGAAAAGAACGGCACAATAAGTCTTGATTCATTGTCAGCTGCAAGTGAACATACAATAAATTAGCAGTATCTTAAAGGAGACGCGCGCGTGTTTTGACAACATCAGCACCACCTCGAATGGATGGAGTTGTCATCTCATCCTGGCGACAGAAATCGCCCAACTTCAAGCGCCACGTAGGTGAGGGATGCATGCTCATATGATATTTTCAATAGACGATCAAACAATTTTCTCAAGGTAAAATTGTGCACGTTTATTTAATTAGACCACTGAGTTAGTAACCTAGACGAATTACAATTATATACCAATACATCAATTAAGATAGTGTTTTGTTATTATTGAAAAGCAAGGAATATTTGCACTATGTGGGAAGGATTTATGCATGGGACGCCTGCCTGTTGACTTTTGGTGTAGATCGACTTTTGCTCTCCAGTTATGTCAGAAATGTTTGGTTGGCTATAGGACAACCATAGCATGATGACGTGCAACTAATAGACCGTGTGATCTTGGGATGGAATCAGTCTAATGGAAAACCACAGTAGCAACATCTGGACTGAAACCTAAAGGGGAATGTGACATGACACAAGGTTTCATTGGATAGACAATGACGTTTATTCTGAGGTGAGTGAAAGGCAATGCATTTTTTATTTATCTTGGATAGGCCTAAACTCACAACTGTGCATGTAATACCGGCATATACTGTACCATTTACCTAAAGAGGAAGTATCATTTGTCTACTTGTGGGATATTATGTTTGAGTCTTTCTGGTGTCGAGGGAAGCAGGTAGCGTATCGGTTAAGAGTGTTTGGCCAGTAACCGAAAGGGCACTTGTTCGAATCCCTGAGCCGACTAGGTGGAAAAATCTGCCGATGCGCCCTTGAGCAATGCACTTAACCCTAATTGCTCTGGATAAGAGCGTCTGCTAAATGACTGCAATGTAAATGTAGTCATTGAGGAAGCCTGTATAAAATGGCTAGCATGATGACAAATTCAATCACAGTACTGAGGCGCTTTAGGGGGATACGAGGTTGCCTTGAGAGGATAAGTTATTATTGTCCAGCGGAGTGGACTGGACAGTCGGCTGCAGTGGCTCTACTGTGGCAATGAAGAGTGAACAGCACCATGGTGCTGAAATTCATCCGCATCGCTTTGCGGAAATGTAAGGGTTTAAATAGGACTTTTCAGAAGAGCGAGAAGGAGGGATTGTTGAGTTCATCTCGACTGTAGGTCGTGCTTATATTGGGGTTTGGGTTCTCTGACAACCCAGGTCCTTGTGTATTGGTCGTCATGTATACAACCACCACCACTCTAACCTGTTCCCCCTGCAGACCCTTGTGTTGTCGCTTGTGCTCTGTTCAGTGTTCACGCCAGGGCCTAAGCCTGACTTGATTACTTTGTTTTTCCATTTGCAGTACTGCTGTACTGCTGGGCCCGCTGGGGCCTGTCCATCTGTGTGCAGTTGCTTATTTAAGGGCCTGAATCACTTTGTGTGTTAGCCTACCTGCTAATCACCAGCCACGTAACTACTGTAGCCTCTAACGGGGCTGTTGCTGTGTCTCTCAGCTAACCATGTTGTTTTTCTTTTCTCACCCCTAAATTGGATTGTGGGAGCAGCTCAGCTTGTTTCTGACGTCTTATGTTAAGTGTTGTGTTTGCGCTGTAATTAGCGCAGAACTGTGGAGCTGAGGTACTTGTTAGTAGGTTGTTTGTATGTCTATTTTGAGGCTTTACTGCTTCCTTTAAGGAAAACAAAGCACAGACGTGCTGCACAACAGAAGACCAACAAGGAGTACATAGGGAACCAATGGGAGAAGGATGTACAGTATCTCCAAACCACTGACAACCGTGGGGACATGTATTTACCAGTTACATCATCATGTGTGAAAGGGATAAGGCCATTTGCTGGTCCAGACCAATGTTGCCCTATCCGAGGTCCCATAGGACACAAATCTCTCCAGTTTCTGTCTTGTCTGGCGTTTTATGGGTCACCCATAATCAGAGGCCCGACCTATCAAGCAGCCGATTTGCTTCAGTCGATTAATTAAGACTGTTGGCGCTGAATTGTGCTGTCCGACCTTCACTAAGTGGGTTTAGCCTAGGGAACTCACCATCTCCTTACTCTCCACTGGTGACAAATGGGGATTGAGCAGTTTGGCACCATACTGTTGGAATGCTGAATAGAAGAGTGTTTCTCTCTGAAAGGTATCCCGCCGAGGGGTAGTAATGCGTGGAATCGAATTGGTCTGGAAATTGCAGTTTCTCTTCCCTATCATCGGAGTCAACTCTTTCCTTTAGAATTCAAACGTTTTGGGCAATCTGTGAGGGCCGGTGTGGGTGCAGGTTTTTGTTCCAGTCAGGCAGTATCACACCTCATTCTACAAATCTAACAACTAGTTTTCAATCAAGACTTCTTTAGAATTGGAACATCCAATAGCAGGAGTGGGCAGTCTTACCCACATAGGCTTGGTGTAGATGCCGGCTCTTTTGTTCCAGCTTTTCAATCAAAACTTTGATTAGTTGAATCAGAGGCGTCACCTCTTGCCCTTCTTGCCCCTCTCACCTAAACCCATACTGCAGTGAGATCTACCTCTGCAAAGCCTACCACCAGAGAGTATACCTGAGTGATGTGTCTTTAATACAGCCAGTACCTGCAAGACTGCCTAGCCTAGCACACTGGCTTATTGAGGTCATCCATCTCCGTCCATGGTCTCAACACCTGAGACCTGCATTCGTTCCACCTCTGGGCTCTCTGCTTAGCTATGCATGTGTAGTAACTTCATAAGCATGACTGAAGTACCCCTCACTACCAACCAAGAAACAGCCCTAATGTGACTCACGGCATAGCCTGCCCATGTATATAAAACAAATTCCATGTCTCACCCAGTGTCTTTCCAACGATGTGTCACTCATTTCTGCCTAGCCCATTCGACATTGATGCTGCTGGACATTTATGTAAGCCACTCACACTCTGACACATTTAGCTGATGATGAGGGAGGAGAGAGAGCAGGAACCCTGCTACATGATGGAATATTCATGGCCTGCTTTTAAGGGTTGCGAGGGGTGATTGAAGGAGAGACGGAGAGAGGGAGAGAGACGGAGAGAGGGAGAGAGACGGAGAGAGGGAGAGAGACGAAGAGAGACGGAGAGAGACAGAGAGACAGAGAGACAGACAGAGAGACAGAGAGACAGAGAGACAGAGAGAGAGACAGAGAGACAGAGAGAGAGACAGAGACAGAGAGAGAGAGACAGAGAGAGAGACAGAGAGAGAGACAGAGAGAGAGACAGAGAGAGAGACGGAGAGAGACGGAGAGAGACAGAGACAGAGAGACAGACGGAGAGAGACGGAGAGAGACGGAGAGAGACGGAGAGAGAGACAGAGAGACAGAGAGAGAGAGACAGAGAGACAGACAGAGAGAGAGAGACAGAGAGACAGAGAGAGAGACAGAGAGAGAGACAGAGAGAGAGACAGAGAGAGAGACGGAGAGAGACGGAGAGAGACGGAGAGAGACAGAGACAGAGAGACAGACGGAGAGAGACGGAGAGAGACGGAGAGAGAGACAGAGAGAGAGAGAGACAGAGAGACAGAGAGAACCTGAAGTTGTGCACTGATCTCTTCTCCTTCCTTCAAAAGTAGCCTACTGTATAACAACACACCTGGTAAAATCTATTAAGTAGCTTGGATACTTTGTACGGCCCATTTCTTCTCTCTCCCTTTGTGATTCTGACTTGAACCCGAGGTGACCCAGCATAAACGTCTCTCCCTTTGTGATTCTGACTTGAACCCGAGGTGACCCAGCATAAACGTCTCTTCCTTTGATCTAATCCAGGTCGGGGGAGTTTTCCGGCTATTGTCTAAGTCAGAAAAGTGCAGCGTTAATTTGTAGGATGCAAACAGGTTTCGACCATCAAATGGCACATCACTTCGGTTGAGTTGTGAGGGAAGGAGGGGCATTCTCTCTCATGTTCAGTCTGATGAATATTGGGGAAACAATCACCATGTTAGCCCAGGGTCGTTGCTAGTGTCATTGCTAGCTCCTCCCCAGAGCTTTATCAACTACCAGAGACAGTGGAAGCTCTGCTTCTCTTACTGACTGTCAATCATTAATTCCAAACATCAAAATCATCCATTCAAACAGACAAGCAGCAGAATCCAATTAACCATAATAGATCCTTAGGCGTGGCTACTGAGGGGAAATTGAAATGCATGGTGCTTTTTGAAGTATGACGGATAATACTGTTTGTTTGATGACTAGCCCACACAAGTGTTGCCGGGTGCTTGACTTAATATGAGCACAATAGCAGCCACCGTAGAGCCGACTGTTGTTTGCCAAAAGCACAATAATGTGCAACCAGCTAGCACATACAGTTTGCGCTACTGTGCTTTTCACTGCAACACATACACCGAGTGGACAAAACATTAGGAACACCTGCACTTCACATGACACGGACTGACTAGGTGAATCCAGGTGAAAGCTATGATCCCTTATTGAGGTCGCTTGTTAAATCCACTTCAATCACTGTCGATGGAGGGGAGGAGACAGTTTAACGAAGGATTTTTAAGCCTTGAGACAATTGAGACGTGGATTGTGTATGTGTGCCATTCAGAGGGTGAATGGGCAAGACAAAACATGTAAGTGTCTTTTGAACGGGATATGGTAGTAGGTTCCAGGGACACCAGTTTGTTCCAAGAAGTGCAACGCTGCTGGGTTTTTCACGCTCAACAGTTTCCCGTGTGTATCAATAATGGTCCACCACCCAAAGGACATCCAGCCAACTTGACACAACCGTGGGAAGCATTGGAGTCAACATGGGCCAGCATCCCTGTGGAACACTTTCGACACCTTATAGAGTCCATGTCCTAACAAATTGAGGCTTTTCTGAGGGCAAAAGGGGGGTGCAACACAATATTGGGAAGGAGTTCCTAATGTTTGGTATAGTCAGTGTAGACGTTAGCCAGAGATCTCCCGTATCTAATGCAAAGCTTTCCCAATTCTTCGCTTGATATGAGCACAACAAATATCTGTCATGTCCAGCCAATTTGCTTCCCCAAGAGCATTCTGTCCATTTAGGGTCATCATCATTATGTCCTTCTATGCCTCGAGACTTGGTGCTACAATGTTTCCAAATGAGCGGTCAAACTTAAAGCAGTGACCAGATTAAGGAAGTTTAAGTACAGTTTTGTTCTCTGACCTCTGGCAGGTTACAAGAGCCATAAACTGTATATTGCAACACATACCTGCCTCTCTAATGTTCCTCCATTCTCTCTTTCTTTCTCTCTCTCTCTCTCCCTCTTCTATGTCCATTCCCCTTCTCTCTTTTTTTTCTGTCTGGCCCTCTCTCTCTATGCCCCGTTCCCTCTCCCCCTTTTATTCCTCCCCCTCTCTCTATATCCCGGCTTCTGTTTTTCGCCTCTCTTTTCTCTCCCTCCCTCCTTCCCTCTCTCTTTCGTCTTGTCTCAGTTACATAACATATCATAGTCTGTGCGGAGACAGAGGCGGTGACCCCGCTTGACAATATTTTGACAGCCAGACAAAAGGTAGGGCTTGGCACTGGCAGCTGCCCTGTGTCCGAGATCCTCCATCAGAGCGTTTGCTTCAGATGAGTCTGCTATGACTTATTCATTCTGGAAGGAAGGGGCCTCACCTTTCCATCCCTATTTGTTTGCTCCTCTCAATAAGAAGCAACTCTACTGCTTGTCCAAGCTGTTTCGATAACTCTGCACACAGACTACTTCCCTATCGGCTCCACTCTATTTGGTGCTTACTAGTCAGACAGTGTTAGTGTGGGTTTGTCTCAATGTGACATATCGTTGCCTTGACGTTGCTGAGGCGTTGTGTGAGCGTTGGGAAGGTACATGGTCTCTGTTCTGTTCTTTCAGTGTAGAGAACACCTGGTTCAATTGGTGACTGACTGGGAGAGAGTGATGCAACTGAATTGAAATGGGACCTCTCTCTCTCTCGCTCTCTCTCTCTCGCTCTCTCTCTCTCTCTCTGAGCCCACTCAAGGCACTAAGCCCGACCATGGAGGCGTAATGTAATATAATCTGTAAAAAGAGAGCAAGGGGGAGAGAGAGAGAGCAGAGGAGTGTGTGTAATAGAGGTAGGGGGGATTTGATAGAGAGCAGGCTGTGTGTGTGTGTGTATGTGCTGTATGAGAGCGAGAGAGAGCAAGAGAGAGAAGGAAAGAGTGTGTGGGAGAGAAAAAGAGACAGAGTGAGAGAGAGTGTGTGTTGTGTGAGAGAGTTTGCTTTAGGCCCTTATTCACCCTGGGGATTTACAGGGTTCTTTTTGTATCTCGGAAAACCAGGTTACCCACTTGCCTGTCACTTGGTGCTGCGCTGGACTGCCTTAATTCCCCCAGGTGGCACTAAAAATAATCACTAATGCGCTGAGAATGCCCCGACTGCTTCGTTTGGCTGGAAAACCCTCTTTCCTTCTACTGACGTCTTCAATGTTAGCACCGCCATGACAGCTATTGTTAACAGTCCTAATACTGCTGCAACCGAAGCATCACAGCCCTGCACATGAAATAAACCACGAGAAAGTAAATTGACTCAGAGGCACCGAAAAGTATTTCATCTGTGAGAAAATCGTTTGTGGCCGTAACAGAGCTCACGCGGCCAATAGATTTCCTATAAATATCTTCCAAAAAAGGCCAGCTGAGGAAACAGTGATGTGCTAGCTGCTAAGATGCATTGTTGGTATCTGGAGAGAACAGAGATTGAGAGGAAGCTGAGACTTGTCTTTGAACTCCATTTGTTGCAGTCTTTTGTCGAGCGGAGGGTAGTCTAAACTGGGCCTCTCTCTCTTTGTGCCTCCTAGCTGAGTCAGTGTTTGATGCTCCTAACAACTGACACGGACAGTTTTGTTGTTTTGCTGACATTGGTTGAGAGTAAGTGAAAAAAATATATATCTGGATCGGTTTGGAAGGGTTCTTTCCTGCAGTGCAGTATGGTCACTGCCCATGGTCTTGAATCTATGTGACTGTGTTCACATGTGATTATTAGGTTTCAGTTACCCCTAAATTACTTGTTCAGGACCTACTTTATACTTTCACTATTAAAGGGACAATCTGCGATTGTTACTTACATTTTTGGACTTTTAAGTTAATGATATAGCTATGGTTCTTGAAGAATATAACTTACACTATAAATTAGAGGTCGACCGATTAATCGGAATGGCCGATTAATTAGAGCCGATTTCAAGTTTTCATAACAATCGGAAATCGGTGTCCAATTTATTTATTTTTTACACCTTTATTTAACTAGGCAAGTCAGTTAAGAACACATTCTTATTTTCAATGACGGCCTAGGAACGGTGGGTTAACTGCCTTGTTCAGGGGCAGAACGACAGATTTTTACCTTGTCAGCTCGGGGATTCGTTTTTGCAACCTTCCGGTTACTAGTCCAACGCTCTAACCACCTGCCTTACTGTCACGATCGTGTGGAGGAGAGACGGACCAAAACGCAGCATGTGGAAAATAAGCCATCTTCTTTTATTATTGAAGAAGGCAAAACGAAACAAAACACTTACAACCTAACAAAACAACAAACGACCGTGAAGCTATAAACGTAGTGCACACATACAGGCTACAAACGTTCACCATAGACAATTCCCCACAACAAACTAAAGCCTATGGCTACCTTAAATATGGCTCCCAATCAGAGACAACAGAAACCAGCTGTCTCTAATTGGGAACCCATTCAGGCAACCATAGACTTTCCTAGACAACTACACACAACATAGACACAGCTAGACAACTATACTAAACATAAACCCAACTACTCTAAATAAACCCCCTAAACCTTACAATCACCCTGGACACTACAAAACCCACATAAATACCCATGTCACACCCTGACCTAACTAAAATAATAAAGAAAACAAAGAATACTAAGGCCAGGGCGTGACACTTACATTGCACGAGGAGCCTGCATGGCAGGCTGACTACCTGTTACGCGAGGGCAGCAAGAAGCCAAGGTAAGTTGCTAGCTAGCATTAAACTTATCTTATAAAAAACAATCAATCTTAACATAATGTCACGCCCTGGCCTTAGTTATCTTTGTTTTCTTTATTATTTTAGTTAGGTCAGGGTGTGACATGGGGGATGTTTGTGTGTTTTTGTCTCGTCTAGGGTGTTTGTATTGTCTAGGGGGTGTTTGTAGAGTTCATGGGGTTGTGTTCATTGTAGGTGTTTATGTAAGTCTATGGTTGCCTAGATTGGTTCTCAATTAGAGACAGCTGTCTATCGTTGTCTCTGATTGGGAGCCATATTTAGGCAGCCATAGTCATTAGGTAGGTTGTGGGTGATTGTCTATGTGTAAGTTGCCAGTGTCTGCACTTATTTGTTTTGTATAGCTTCACGGTCGTCGGTTTGTTGTTTTGTTTAGTTTGTTTTAGTGTTCTTCGTCTTTCTTAAATAAATACATAATGTATTTATATCACGCTGCGCCTTGGTCCTCTCTTTCACCCGAAGACGATCGTGACACATAATCACTAGTTAACTACACATGGTTGATGATAATACTAGTTTATCTAGCGTGTCCTGCGTTGCATATAATCGATGCGGTGCCTATTAATTTCTTATCGAATCACAGCCTACTTCGCCAAACGGGTGATGATTTAGCACTGTCGTTGCACCAAACCTAACCATCAACATCAATGCCTTTCTTTAAAATCAATACACAAGTATATATTTTTAAACCTGCATATTTAGTTCATATTGCCTGCTAACATGAATTTCTTATAATTAGGGAAATTGTGTCACTTCTCTTGCGTTCCGTGCAAGCAGTCAGGGTATATGCAGCAGTTTGAGCCGCCTGGCTCGTTGCGAACTGTGTGAAGTCCATTTATTCCTAACAAAGACCGTAATTAATTTGCCAGAATTGTACATAATTATGACATAACATTGAAGGTTGTACAATGTAACAGCAATATTTAGACTTAGGGATGCCACCAGTTAGATAAAATACGTAACGGTTCCGTATTTCACGGAAAGAATAAACGTTTTGTTTTTCGAAATGATAGTTTCCGGATTCGACCATATCAATGACCAAAGGCTCATATTTCTGTGTGTTATTATGTTAGAATTAAGTCTACGATTTGATATTTGATAGAGCAGTCTGACTGAGCGATGGTAGGTAGCAGCAGGCTCGTAAGCATTCATTCAAACAGCACTTTCGTGCGTTTGCCAGCAGCTCTTCGCAATGCTTCAAGCATTGAGCTGTTTATGACTTCAAGCCTATCAACTCCCGAGATTAGGCTGGTGTAACCGATGTGAAATGGCTAGCTAGTTAGCGGGGTGCGTGCTAATAGCGTTTCAATCGGTGACGTCCTGGTTCGAGCCCAGGTAGGGGCGAGGAGAGGGACGAAAGCTATACTGTTACACTGGCAATACTAAAGTGCCTATAAGAACATCCAATAGTCAAAGGTATATGAAATACAAATGGTATAATAGTGTCACGATCGCTGATTTCGTGGAAATGACCGGACCAAGGTGCAGCGTGGTCAGCGTACATTTTGCTTTATTTTAAATGTCGCCAACAAAACAAGAAACAACAAAAACGAACGTGAAGCTTACTAGGGCTATACAGGACACTAACAAAGGTGGAAAAACAGGCTGCCTAAGTATGATTCCCAATCAGAGACAACGATAGACAGCTGTCCCTGATTGAGAACCATACCCGGCCAAAACATAGAAACAGAAAACATAGAAATAAAGAAACTAGAATGCCCACCCTAGTCACACCCTGGCCTAACCAAAATAGAGAATAAAAGCCTCTCTATGGCCAGGGCGTGACAAATAGAGAGAAATAGTCCTATAATTCCTATAATAACTACAACCTAAAACTTCTTACCTGGGAATATTGAAGACTCATGTAAAAAGGAACCACCAGCTGTCATATGTTCTCATGTTCTGAGCAAGGAACTTAAACGTTAGCTTTTTTACATGGCACATATTGCACTTTTACTTTCTTCTCCAACACTTTGTTTTTGCATTATTTAAACCAAATTGAACATGTTTCATTATTTATTTGAGGCTAAATTGATTTTATTGATGTATTATATTAAGGTAAAAGAAAAGTGTTAATTCAGTATTGTTGTAATTGTCATTATTACAAATAAAAAATAAAAATTGACCGATTAATTGGTATCGGCTTTTTTTTGGTCCCCCAATAATCGGTATCGGCGTTGGAAAATCATAATCGGTCGACCTCTACTATAAATACAAAAGTATGTGGACACCCCTTCAAATTTGTGGATTTGGCTATTTCAGCCACACCCGTTGCTGACAGGTGTATAAAATTGAGCACACAGCCGTGCGATCTCCATAGACAAACAGTGGCAGTAGAATGGCCTTACTGGATACTGACCAAGACTCCCTGTGAGTTTTAGAATTTATTTGAAGATTCTTCTATTGATTTTCAAATCAATCCACGATTATGCACCCCAACACATATCAGACATGCTTTTAAGTTATGTATCCAGTACGTCCTCTGGAACTGGCCTTTTAACTATCCCAAAGCCTAGGACTAAGTGGCATGGAGAGGCTTTCCCTTAGGGTGCTTTTTACTTTGAATTGTTATTATTTAAAACATTTTTATCCTCTTATGTTTGTTGTGTAGTAAGTCTTTTAGTTATTTGACTTTGTTAGTTTTTTACTGTGAAGTGCTTTGTTGCATTCATGTCTGAAATGTGCTGTATATACTGAACAAAAATATAAACGCAACATGTAAAGTGTTGGTCCCATGTTTCATGAGCTGAAATAAAAGATCCCAGAAATGTTCCATTTGCACAAAAAGCGAGACCCAGATGCAGACACAAGAGGCAGATGGTTGGAGTCTTACAATGTTTATTAATCCAAAGGGGTAGGCAAGAGAATGGTCGTGTACAGGCAAAAAGGTCAAAACCAGATCAGAGTCCAATAGGGACTGAAGGGTAGGCAGAATCAAGGTCAGGGCAGGCAGGATGATCAGGCGGGCGGGAAAGTAGTCCAGAGTCAGGCAGGGGTCAGAACCGGGAGGACTATAAAAAGAGAATAGAAAAGGAGTACGGGGAAAACCAAGCTGGTTGACTTGACTAAACATACATGACGAACTGGCACAGAGAGACAGGAAACACAGGGATAAATACACTGGGGAAAATAAGCGACACCTGGAGGGGGTAGAGACAATCACAGGAACAGGTGAAACAGATCAGAGCGTGACAATTTCTCTCAAATTTTGTGCACAAATTAGTTTACATCTTTGTTAGTGAGCATTTTAACCTTTGTCAAGATAATCCATCCTCCTGACAGGTGTGGCATATCAATAAGCTAATTTAACAGGATGATCATCACACAGGTGCACCTTGTGCTGGGGACAATAAAAGGCCACTCTAAAATGTGCAGTTTTGTCACACAACATAATGCCACAGATGTTTCAAGTTTTGAGGGAGTATGCAATTGACATGCTGACTGCAGGAATGTCCACCAGAGCTGTTGCCAGAGAATTGAATGTGCATTTATCCACCATAAGCCGCCTCCAAGGTCATTTTAGAGAATTTGGCAGTACGTCCAACCGACCAAACACCTGCAGGCCACATGTAACCACACCAGCCCAGGACCTCCACATCCGGCTTCTTCACCTGCAGGGTTGTGGAGTAGTATTTCTGTCTGTAATAAAGCTCTTTTGTGGGGAAAAACTCATTCTGATTGGGGGTGCCTGGCTCCCAAGTGGGTGGGCCTATGCCCTCCCAGGCCCACCCATGGCCGCGCCCCTGCCCAGTCATGTGAAATCCATAGATTAGGGCCTAATGAATTCATTTCAATTGACTGATTTCCTTATGTGAACTGTAACTCACAAAATCTTTGAAAAGTGCTGCATGTTGCTTTTAGTTCAGTATAAATAAAGCTTGATTTGATTTGGTGAGTAATGAACTTCAATTAACAACAAGTGTGCTATTTGGAGCGAGGGGTATATAGGCCTGTACAAAGTGTGTGGAGAGTGCTGAACTGGAACATGTGCAATCATTGCTCCTTAACAAGCCTGTGTTTGTTTCCGAGTCTGTGGGTAATAATTGTCTGTCATGCACAGCTCACCGTTCTGTCACTCTAAATAGAAGGTGCTATTTGTTTAGCCTGCATCCATTCATCTCCCCTGCTATCTCTCTCATTCCTTTCTCTATCGCTCTTCATATTTCGCCCTCTCTCTCTCTCTCTCTCTCTCTCTCTCTCTCTCTCTCCCTTTTCTGTGTGTCTCTCTCTGTGTGTGTCTGTCTCTCTATCTTTCGACCTCTTTCTTACCTCTGACCTTTTCTGTTATGTGTTTTTCTGTCTCTCCAGTTCTTCAGTTTCTTTTCCCTCTCTGAGTGTTGTGTGTTCTGTGCTCCGTTAGGTCCTTCCATCCCAGTCTCTCTCTCTCAGGTGGCAGCTGCACATCTCTGTCGTTAGCAGAGACAAGTGACGTCTGTTAGTACGTGCCTTCCACTCACTGTCTGCTGAGGACTTCTGTGTGTGTGTGTGTGTGTGTGACTGTGTGTTAGTGATGGGCGGGTTGACTCATAACCCGCAGTGCCCGCGGTTATATCCGTGGGGTGGGCGGGTTTAGGTTCATAAAATATTGTTTGGATGAAGGGCGGGTGGATGCGTGGCAGATTGAACAAAGAGAAAATAATGCATGTATACATCTTGTGTTATTTAGATCTATAGGAAACATTGAGATTTTTCTTTCATATTTTTTTATCTGACGTTAGTGCGTAAACCTAAGCTTTAGGGCTTAACTGTACGCAGGCCAAATACACTCCAATTGCCGAATGCATTTAGGATCTTGGGAAGAAAAAGTTCACGTTGATCCACTGAGGTTAAATCAATAAGAGAAAAGCTGCAAAATGGAGAGTTGAAAATAAAAAGGGAGGGCTTCAGAACAGTAGCCTCATGTTTGGAAATATGTTTTTGATGATTGTGAGGTACTATACAAATTCAACAAACTTCAAATATGGCAGGTAAAGGGAACTGTACTGGTCAAATGGGTAAAATGGAATAGTAACTGAAATCTGGGCACTGACTGTTGGTCTAACCTCTCACATACCCTTATATAATATTAACTCATGCAGAATTAAGCAGTTTGTGAAGTAAAATGATACACTAAATGTACATTTTGACTCTAGAACAGGAGTGGAGATATATGATTTATTTATTTCAGCAACTTGAGAGAATGAATGCATGGGTAGGGACCGTCTGCAAAGGTGCTATCTTTATCAGCGCCATTAAAGCTAATAGTATTTCAACCACATAAAACATGCATCCAAGCCAAACTGAAATCTTATCTGAAACATATTGGGTCATTTTCATAGCTTTCAATTCCCTTAAAACGGGACAAACTGATGTAATTTGGAAATTTTGCACTGAAAATATTTCCTGTTTTTGATTAATTATTGCATTTTCTCCCCGGTCCCTTAACATCTTTGCCGCGCGAGAGAAGCAGAGATGAAAGCAAGAACTTTACCAATGTCAACTAGATTAAAGCATTCATAATGATGAATGACATATTTTCTGGTAAGCAAGGGTTTATTTAGTATTCTAGGGCAACAAGTAATGACAGAAGGTAAGCTGCATGTATCTAATTATAGGCAAGTTGACTAACAAATAGCCTACAGCGCATTTGTGGGTTAGGGTCAGGTACAGGCCTCAGATTTTCACTTCATCACATATACTCAGGCGGTTGCGGATGAACAAACAGCTGACCCGCGCATCACCACTGTGTGCGTCTCTGTGCTCGTGTGTGTGCGCGCGCGTGCAGGTCTTTATAGCATCAACACTCCGCTGTGTACAAGTGACATTCAGCTTAACTCTCTCCCTGAGCTCCATTCTTTTTACTCAAACTAGAATGGAGAGACAGTACTCCTCTTTTCCCAGTCACCTTCTTACAGCCCTTTCTCTAGTTTTGCTGTGTTTCCATCATCTCTTCACCCACTCTCCTCCCCCTTCCCCCAGTCTGTGAGGAGATGAGCAGAGCGTCACAGGGATGGTGGTGGGGTGAGAAGAGGGGGGGCCTCTGTCCTCTGCCAAGGACACCCCAGGCTTTTCATTAGAGTAATGGACTAATGCCTTGAGAGAGAGGAACACGTGTGCACACACTCTGAGACACACACAACTTGGCTGTGTTTACATAGGCAGCCCAATTCTGATCTTTTGCCCAATTTATTGGCAAAAGATCAGACCTAATTGGGCAAAAGATCAATAAAATGGCAAAAAATCTGAATCGGGCTGCGTAAGCTGTGTAAACGCAGCTGTGTTTCTCTATCAAACCTACACAGACGCTGACATAGACACACTGCACTACACACACACACACACACACACACACACACACACACACACACACACACACACACACACACACACACACACACACACACACACACACACACACACACACAGAGAGAGTGAGAGAGGGCAATATTGCTTACGTTCATCAAATATTCCTCCTGATCCAACCCACTGCTTTCACACTCATCTTTTTCTCAGCTGCTGGTCCAGGCTGAGAGGAGAGTAAGACATGTGCTGTATTCATTAATCTGAATGTCATAGCTATGAATGTCATAGCAGTGAATGCCATAGCACTGAAAGTCAATTAAATCACACATATCGTTATTGATTGACTAATCAACACGGTCTTATTTATCATCGCTCGGCAGCAATATCCCTCGAGGAGTTTGCAATGGATTTCGCATGACTGGGCAGGGGCGCAGCCATCAGTGGGACTGGGAGGGCATAGGCCCACCAACTTGCGAGACTGGCCCACCCACTGGGGAGCAAGGCCCAGCCAATCAAAATGAGTTTTTCCCCACATAAGGGCTTTATTCCAGACAATCCTGCAAGTGAAGAAGCCGGATGTGGAGGTCCTGGGCTGGCATGGTGACACGTGGTCTGCGGTTGTGAGGCCGGTTGGACATGCTGCCAAATTCTCTATAATGTTGGAGGCGGCTTATGGTAGAGAAATGAACATTCAATTCTCTGGCAACAGCTCTGGTGGACATTCCTGCAGTCAGCATGGCAATTGTACGCTCCCTCAAAACTTGGGACATCTGTGGCATTGTGTTGTGTGACAAACTGCACATTTTAGTGGCTTTTTATTGTCCCCAGCACAAGGTGCACTTGTGTAATGATCATGCGTTTAATCAGCTTCTTGACATGCCACACCTGTCAGGTGGACGGATTATCTTGGCAAAGGAGAAATGCTTTTTGAGAGATGCTTTTTGAGGGATTTGAGAGAAATAAGCTTTTCGTGCGTATGGAACATTTCTGGGATCTTTTATTTCAGCTCATAAAACATGGGACCAACACTTTACATGTTACGTTTATATTTTTGTTCAGTATAGTTGACCTGGTTAGCATTGTACTACAGGTGTAGGATCTTAATTTGAGCCACTTTGCTACAGCAGGAATATAATCCTGCAGCAACAGGAATTATTTTGTGGATTATAATTAATGGACCTTTTTGTAGGGGTTGATACATTTTTAGGGCAAATTAGGGCAAATCAAGGTCTGAAATGTCAAAGTTGAAATTACAAACTTTAGAAGCCTTTTTAAAACTCAAATACACTACATGTTTGCATTTCTCAGCAACAAAAGGGTGATCAAATTAAGATCCTACATCTGTAGTTGATCTGGGATGAATACAACATGGGCATGTAGAAAAGGCTTTTAGTGGTGTGTGTGTGTGTGTGTATGTGTGTGTGTGTGTGTGTGTGTGTGTGTGTGTGTGTGTGTGTGTGTGTGTGTGTGTGTGTGTGTGTGTGTGTGTGTGTGTGTGTGTGTGTGTGTGTGTGTGTGTGTGTGTGTGTGTCTACGTAGCGACCCTGAAGACTGCACAGCACTACTTCACTTCTACATCACACACTCTTCTTCTCTGTGTGATTCTGGTCCTCTCTATCTCATCCTTCCATCTTATCTTTTTCAGTGACGTGTGGTGAGGTCGGTGGCAGGGTAAGCACTGGCTATTATCAGCCAAATTTACTCAAAAATAAACCTTGATGAATCCCAAGTTCACCATACAACAGATAGCTCCAACAACCAGAGTGACATAGGCTATTAACCAAAATGTACAAACAATCTTAACCAAATGTAAATACCAACGTAGCCAAGATACACAAGCGATCGCCTACACTGATCAACTCAGCTCAGCCATAGACCGATGTAGCATCCACAGTTACAACTGAAAGGCACTAAAAGACCAATATATGGACACATTTAATCGGGAGAATTTGCAACACAAAATCCATAGCCTTTCACAATGGATTTACAATTCTTCCAATGATCATGGCTATTCTGTGCCACTAGTGTAAAGTGAAGTAGCTAGTTACCTAGCTGGATAGCTAATCAGATGTGTGGCTTTCAGATCACAGACATCAGAAATGTAACACAACTTCAAGGATACATATAGTTATAGCTAGTTACAACTAAATAGCTAGGCGACAAACCAATGAATGGCGCAGTCAGCTAGCTAACAAGCTAGCTACACTAGCTAGCTAGTAGCTGCTCTTAGCAATGCGGGTGTATTTACAGCTTTCCTTTATTAGATTATCACTGGGTAACCACTGCCTTCCCTGACTTCACGTCACTGATCTTTTCCAAGTAGCAATTGTTCACTCCAGTATTTATGCCTTCTGTGCATGTGGGCTGTGCTCGGTGGCCTTGATGTTGCTCCGTAACGGCTGAGCAGCGGAAATTATGGGGAGGGAGTGTTTCACTGTGATCCTTCCTGGGTAAAGCCTCTGACTCACTACTGTGTGTGTGTGTGGGGGGGGGGGGGGGGGGGGGGTGGGGTACACTCATGTGTGTGCGTGTGTGTATGCACCTGCATGTTTGTGTGTTTGCCCAAGTTTGATGGACAGCTAAAGGTGGCAGGCGTAGGAAGGAGGGGGGCGGGTGGTGATTGGATGAGGAAAGACATTAAAAAAACAGACCAAAATCTCATTGTTTTCTCTTTTCACTTGGAGACTGCTGCAGACTTTGAGCTAGCCTTGAGAAGGAGGGACTGCAGTGCTAATAATGAGGAGATGAATGTATTTTGTGGGAAAGTTGTCATTGAAACTTGGTGCTGAGAGTAATTCCCCCTCCTTGGGGGGGTGTGATGAACTTTTCTGCTGGAGCTGCGGGTCCCCGCTCAGTACGACAGGTGGGAGGACTGAGATGGAGGGAGGAAACGAGGGGAGGAAGGGAGGGAAGGCGATGCAGAGCCAGGCTCCCACAGGTTCGGGAGAAAGAGGAGGATAGGGAGAGAAAGATAATGAGAGAGAGAGGGGGAAGAAGAGAGAGGAAAGAGAGACAGAAAGAGAAGAGGCGAGAAAGAGAGAGCAAGAGAGAGAGCTCATTGTCCACCCCCTGCTCCCTCTATCAATCTAATGGGTGACAACCGCCTCTACATCCTCACACAAACCCCCTACACACACACAGCTCGAGGCTGCATTTTGCCAGGCTGCCTACGCTGATGCGGAGGTATGAATCATGGCATGGAATGGAATGGCACAGCATGACGTGGTGGCTGTGCATTGTTAACACAGTACAGTTTGGTACAGTTATAGTACTGACATCCTGTATGGGACAACACAGCTGATGTCAGACTGTAGATACATGGGGACATGGTGTAGGTCAAGCAGCTATACACCTGACTTCTAATCGGACAAAACAGTACAGAGGAAAAAAACTGGTAAAAACGGTGTGCAGGTGAGGTTGGTGGAGTGCTGCAGATGGAGTGTAACCAAAACCAAAACAGGTTTTTAAAAATGTTTGCAAATGTATTAAAAGAAGTACCTTATTTACATACTGTAAGTATTCAGATCCTTTGCGGTGAGACTCGAAATTGAGCTCAGGTGCATCCTGTTTCCATTGAACATCCTTGAGATGTTTCTACAACTTGATTGTAGTCCACCTGTGGTAAATTCATTTGATTGGACATGATTTGAAAAGGCACACATCTGTCTATATAAAGGTCCCACAGTTGACAGTGCATGTCAGAGCAAAAACCAATCCATGAGGTCAAAGGAATTGTCTGTAGAGCTCCGAGACAGGATTGTGTTGAGGCACAGATCTGAGGAAGGGTACCTCATTCTTAAATGGAAGAAGTTTGCAACCACCAAGATTCTTCCCAGAGTTGGCCACCCGGCCAAACTGAGCAATCGGGGGAGAAGGGCCTTGGTCAAGGAGGTGACCGAGAACCCGATGGTCACTCGGACAGAGCTCCAGAGTTCCTCTGTGGAGATGGGAGAACCTTCCAGAAGGACAACAATCTCTGCAGCACTCCACCAATCAGGTCTTTATGGTAGAGTGGCCAGACGGAAGCCACTCCTCAGTGAAAGGTACATCACAGCCCGCTTGGAGTTTGCCAAAGGCACCTAAAGGACTCTCGGACCATGAGAAACAAGATTCGCTGGTCTGATGAAACGTAGATTGAACTCTTTGGCCTGAATGCCAAGCATCACGACTGGAGGAAACCGGGCACCATCCCTACGGTGAAGCATTGTGGTGGCAGCATCATGCTGTGTGCATGTTTCTCATCGCAGGGACTGGGAGACTAGTCAGGATCGAGGGAAAGGTGAACTTAGCAAAGTACAGAGAGATCCTTGATGAAAACCTGCTCCAGGGTGGTCTGAACCTCAGACTGGGGTGAATACAGGTGTGCCAAATACAGGTGTAGCATCATACCCAAGAAAACGTGAGGCTGTAATTGCTGCCAACGGTGCTTCAAAACAGTAAAGGGTCTGAATACTTATGTAAATGTGATATTTATTTTTTATTTTTTATTATTAATTTGCAAACATTTCTAAAAAACAGTATTTGCTTTGTCGTTATGGGGTATTGTGTGTAGATTGATGAGGGGAAAAAACTATTTTAGAATACATTTTAGAATAAGGCTGTAGTGTAACAAAAGGTGGAAAGAGTCAAGGGGTCTGAATACTTTCCGAATGCACTGTATATGAAAACCACACAACAAATATAAGTACACAAAAAAAGTTTGTTCAATCAGTTAAACAAAGCATATTAATTATAATTGTACATGATATACTCAAAAACGAGAAACTATGTTTGATTATGTGTGCATGTGTGAGAGTTAGACTACATGGAGGGGATTATTGGAGCGTTTGGTCCATCAGGCTGACAATGTGAAGATAAGAATTCTATAGTATGCTACCTCTGTATCTGATAGAGAATTGACTGTGAGGTGCGGCAGTGGGGAGGGTGAAGGTTATCGAAACGTCTTGTGTTATATAGATGGATTTCAGAATTAACCTGGGAGAATCCATTGAAGGGTTTAGCTTGACCTCAACAGCAGATATAGTGGCACGTGACCACTTTTGAGGTCTGAAAATGTCAAACATGACACCAGCTAACCCAGAACGTAAAGATGTCATGCATGTCTGTCAGGACATATGGGCGCCGTTGTATGCCTGCTTTTCCATCTCTGCCTGGCATACACACAAAGTCACACACTCACACATGCGAGCAAACATATGCATGCACATACACATGCAAGTGTGTATACGCACACATGTACACACACACTCCTCACTGGGGTGTTAATAGGTTCTCAGTGTGTGTGCTAGTACAGAGCTGGCCATGTCTCTCTAAAAGGAGACTCCTGCCGGGGGAGCAGGTGCAGCTGAGGGAGACTGGGTATTACGTGGGCATTAGGCGGGCACATGGTGGCGGGCATGGGGGCAGAGTGGCACCCCCCTCTGAGCCCTGGACTGGCCCATTCAGGGTTGTGATGTCTGAATTATGTGCCAAGCTTCTGCTGGGTTTTCCCCTCTTTGTGCCACTGTTTCACACTAGAGATTCAGAAAAGCGAAAATGTATCTACCTTCTCCAACTACAAACTCTCACGTTAATTCACACTCACAGTGACTCACTCCCCGAGTTCTTTGATTCTGAATCTATTGCCATTGGAATACATTCAGCTTGACCCATTTGGCGAGGGTTTATCGCTTCTTCCACAACGATTCATGCCCGGAGACAACACACTTACACAGCTTGCATCTTTGTGGAAAAATTACTTAGGAAAGAATGCAAAGCCACTGGAGAATGGAGATGCCTTTGTGACCTTTGTGAGATTTCTGAGCTTTTAACAGACAACTTTTAGTTAGGGGAAGAGAAAAACAAACAGTAACTTTTTTTGTAACTTTCAATGTGACTGTTAGAATGGCCAATGAAAAATGGAAAAGTACACACATCCCACTGGTTCAGGTGCTGGACAGAAAAACAAATGTGAAGAAATGAAGGATGTTTAAAACTCTGATATATACCTAAATACATTCTAATGGGAATGTGAGCAGAGTTTTGCTCACATCCTTCATGTCTTTACTCAAAATGACTGTCCATGATAAATATAGATCCTCATGTTATGGGGTATATATGTTACAGTACGAGAGATTGGGGTAAGTCGAGCCACCCTTGTTTCTAGGAAACCATACACAATATGTATCATTTGACCAAATATTTAGGAACAGGTCATTTCATTGAGTCTGTGAAGAAGCAAGTTAAGTCCAAAAAACGGATTTTCACCAAGTCAAATGAATTTATTGTGTTAGTTTCTTGAACAGATGTATGTTTTCTTCTCAGGCCTAACGCAAGCTGGGATATGAGGTAACAACAGGGCCTATGTTAAAAGTGTTTTTAAAAAGTACAAATCGAATCAAACTTTATTTGTCACATGCGCCGAATACAACAAGTGTAGACTTTACCGTGAAATGCTTACTTACAAGCCCTTAACCAACAGTGCAGTTCAAGAAGAGTTAAGAAAATATTTATCAAATAAACAAAAGTAAAACATTTGTAACACAATAGCATAACAATAACGAGGCTATACAGGGGGTACTGGTACAGAGTCAGTGTGCAGGGGTACAGGTTAGTTGAGATCATTTGTACATGTAGGTAGGGGTGAAGTGACTAAAGTGACTATGCAGTCCGGTGGCCATTTGATTAATTGTTCAGCAGTCTTATGGCTTGGGGGTAGAAGCTGTTAAGAAGCCTTTTGGTCCAAGACTTGGCGCTCCGGTACCACTTGCTGTGCGGTAGCAGAGAAAACAGTCTATGACTTGGGTGACTGGAGTCTATGACTTGGGTGACTGGAGTCTCTGACAATTTTATGGGCTTTCCTCTGACAACGCCTATTACAGTATATAGGTCCAGGATGGCAGGAAGCTTGGCCCCAGTGATGTACTGGGCCGTACGCGCTACCCTGTGTAGCGCCTTACAGTCAGATGCCGAGCAGTTGCCATACCAGACGGGGATGCAACCGGTCAGGATGCTCTCGATGGTGCAGCTGTAAAACTTTTTGAGGATCTGGGGACCCATGCCAAATCTTTTCAGTACAATGTTTTTGTTAGGTGTTAAGCCTGTGTTAAAATATGCTTAAAAGTATTAAAAGACAAAACAGTTATTGTGATTGTGTTGAATTGTGTTTGGGAAATAAAGATAAACATGGTTTTAAAAAGGTAGTGGTAATATTTCATTCTGTATAGACATTTGTAGGAGGCTTACCCCATACCCAGGGAAAGTTGTGCCAAGAGACCACTTTTTTAGCGACAAGCTATGTTTCAAAACTGTAATGTTTACATGAACTCTGACTATTTCCAGGGATACACAACATCCTGAAATATATGTAGACATCTTTGTTAGAAAGAATACTATATTTCCCATAACAGAGTGACGCTGAATGTAAAGAAATGGATCAACGTACCCCACTCTCCCCTTTACTGAATACCTTACGATTTTACATACACAGATCAGATCTGATCTCAAGAAGAATCGATATCTAACCCCACATAGCAGGCACACCACACAAGACAAAAGGCTGATGGCGACAACAGACACTGATTATGCAATATTATGCATGCTGATAACATCATTTTTCAGTAACTATCAATAAAGCATTAATTTCTTCCCTAATGAGGTCCTTTGATGAATCTGAACCACAACGCTGAATCTCCTTCTTTACAACATAAACACAGGTCTACTATTCTGTCAGTGTGTTACTGTAGCGACCTAACCCGTATGCACAGTATCTGGTGCTATATATGGCGGTAGTACAGCCATAAAAGGTGGAAGACGGTGCCGATTTTCTCTCGGGAGAGTGCTGCGGCGCTCTGTCTCTGTGTGTGCCGGTGCAATGTGTGCCATCTCAGCCCCAGGTAATGTATGACTTCCTGTAGCAATCGCTCTAATGAAGCAGGCAGGGAGAGGAGGCAGCTAGAGCCCAGTAGGTCTGAGAGATATAGAGTACTGAGAAAGAGAGGTGAGGGGTGACAGAGAGAGAGAGAGACAAAGAGAGAGATTATATTTTGTGGAGGGAAGCTAGCTAGCTGAGTAGGCAGCAGCCAGAGAATGGCTAGTCAGTGATAAATGCTCTGTCTCTCCAAATCAAAGTTTATTGGTCGGGTACACAGATTTGTAGATGTTATCGCAGGTGCAGCGAAATGCTTGTGTTTCTATCTCCGACAGTGCAGTAATACCTATTAAGCCTTGAGCCGTTTGAGACATGGATTGTGTATGTGTGCCATTCAGAGGGTGAATGGGCAAGACAAAATATTTAAGTGCCTTTGAACAGGGTAAGGTAGTAGGTGCCAGGCACACCGGTTTGTGTCAAGAAGTGCAACTCTGCTGGGTATCTCACGCTCAACAGTTTTGCGTGTGTATTAAGAATGGTCCACCACCCAAAGGACATCCAGCCCACTTTACAAAACTGTGGGAAGCATTGGAGTCAACATGGGCCAGCATCCCTGTGGAACGCTTTCGACACCTTGTATAGTCCATGCACATGACGCATTGAGGTTGTTCTGAGAGCAAAAAAATTCCCAGTTCTTCCAGGGCCTGCATACTCACCAAACATATCACCCATTAAGCATGTTTGGGATGCTCTGGATCGACGTGTATGACAACGTATTCCAGTTCCCGCCAATATCCAGCAACTTCGCACAGCCATTGAAAAGGAGTGGGACAACATTCCACAGGCCACACTCTACAGTCTGATCAACTCTATGCGAAGGAGATGTGTCGCGCATGAAGCAAATGCTGGTCACACCAGATACTGACTGGTTTTTTGATCCACGCCCCTACCTTTTTTTTAAAGGTATCTGTGACCAACAGATGCATTTGTATTCCCAGTCATGTGAAAGCCATAGATTTCGGGCCTAATTAAATTATTTCAATTGATTGATTTTCTTATATGAACTGTTAACTCAGTAAAATCTTTGAAATTGTTGCATGTTGCATTTATATTTTTGTTCAGTGTATATATACAGTGGGGCAAAAAAGTACTTAGTCAGCCACCAATTGTGCAAGTTCTCCCACTTAAAAAGATGAGAGAGGCCTGTAATTTTCATCATAGGTACACTTCAACTATGACAGACAAAAGGAGAAAATAAAATCCAGAAAATCACATTGTAGGATTTGTAATGAATTTATTTGCAAATTATGGTGGAAAATAAGTATTTGGTCAATAACAAAAGTTTATCTCAATACTTTGTTATATACCCTTTGTTGGCAATGACAGAGGTCAAACGTTTTCTGTAAGTCTTCACAAGGTTTTCACACACTGTTGCTGGTATTTTGGCCCATTCCTCCATGCAGATCTCCTCTAGAGCAGTGATGTTTTGGGGCTGTTGCTGGGCAACACGGACTTTCAACTCCCTCCAAAGATTTTCTATGGGGTTGAGATCTGGAGACTGGCTAGGCCACTCCAGGACCTTGAAATGCTTCTTACGAAGCCACTCCTTCGTTGCCCGGGCGGTGTGTTTGGGATCATTGTCATGCTGAAAGACCCAGCCACGTTTCATCTTCAATGCCCTTGCTGATGGAAGGAGGTTTTCACTCAAAATCTCACGATACATGGCCCCATTCATTCTTTCCTTTACATGGATCAATCGTCCTGGTCCCTTTGCAGAAAAACAGCCCCAAAGCATGATGTTTCCACCCCATGCTTCACAGTAGGTATGGTGTTCTTTGGATGCAACTCGGCATTCTTTGTCCTCCAAACACGACGAGTTGAGTTTTTACCAAAAAGTTATATTTTGGTTTCATCTGACCATATGACATTCTCCCAATCTTCTTCTGGATCATCCAAATGCTCTCTAGCAAACTTCAGACGGGCCTGGACATGTACTGGCTTAAGCAGGGGGACACGTCTGGCACTGCAGGATTTGAGTCCCTGGCGGCGTAGTGTGTTACTGATGGTAGGCTTTGTTACTTTGGTCCCAGCTCTCTGCAGGTCATTCACTAGGTCCCCCCGTGTGGTTCTGGGATTTTTGCTCACCGTTCTTGTGATCATTTTGACCCCACGGGGTGAGATCTTGCGTGGAGCCCCAGATCGAGGGAGATTATCAGTGTATGTCTTCCATTTCCACACTTGTATGTCTTCCATTTCCTAATAATTGCCCCCACACTAACCTATTGCAGATTCAGTCTTCCCAGCCTGGTGCAGGTCTACAATTTTGTTTCTGGTGTCCTTTGACAGCTCTTTGGTCTTGGCCGTAGTGGAGTTTGGAGTGTGACTGTTTGAGGTTGTGGACAGGTGTCTTTTATACTGATAACAAGTTCAAACAGGTGCCATTAATACAGGTAACGAGTGGAGGACAGAGGAGCCTCTGTGAGAGCCAGAAATCTTGCTTGTTTGTAGGTGACCAAATACTTATTTTCCACCATAATTTGCAAATAAATTCATTAAAAATCCTACAATGTGATTTTCTGGATTTTCTTTTCTCATTTTGTCTGTCATAGTTGAAGTGTACCTATGATGAAAAGTACAGGCCTCTCTCATCTTTTTAAGTGGGAGAACTTGTACAATTGGTGGCTGACTAAATACTTTTTTGCCCCACTGTATATACAGTGCCTTCAGAAAGTATTCACACCCCAGTACTTTTTCCATATTTTGTTGTGTTACAGCCTGCATTTAAAATAGATTACATTGAGATATTGTGTCACTGATCTACACACACCCAATAATGTCAAAGTGGAATTTAGTTTGTAGAAAATAAGTATTCAACCCCTTTGTGAGGGCAAGCCTAAATAAGTTGAGGAGTAAAAATGTGCTTAACAAAACACATAATATTCTGTGAATAATATTCTCATTCTGTGTTCAATAATGACTACCCCATCTCTGTACCCCATACAATTATCTGTAAGGTCCCTCAATCGAGCAGTGAATTTCAAGCACAGATTCAACCACAAAGGCCAGGGAGGTTTTTCAATGCCTCGCAAAAAATGGCACCAATTAGTAGATCTGTAAAAAAAAATAAAAAACAATACATTGAATTTCCTTTTGAGCATGGTGAAGTTATTAATTAGGCTTTGGAGGGTGTATCAATACACCCAGTCACTACAAAGATACAGGCGTCCTTCCTAACTCAGTTGCCAGAGAGGAAGTAAATAGCTCAGGGATTTCACCATGAGGCCAATGGCGATTTTAAAACAGTTACAGAGTTGATGATATGAGCAAACTGAGGATGGATCAACAACATTGTAGTTACTCCACAATACTAACCTAAATTACAGTGCGAAACCTGTACAGAATAAAAATATTCCAAAATATGCATCCTGTTTGCAACAAGGCACTAAAGTAAAACTGGAGAAAATGTGGCAAAGAAATTTACTTTTTGTCCTGAATACAAAGCGTTATGTTTGGGGCAAATCCAACTCAACACACCACTCTTCATATTTTCAAGCATGGTGGTGGCTGCATCATGTTATGTGAATACTTGTAATCGGCCAGGATTATGGATTTCTTTAACATAACAATTAATGGAATACTATAAGCACATGCTTATAGCACAGCTATAAGCACCGGCAAAATACTAGAGGAAAACCTGGTTCAGTCTGCTTTCCAACAGATACTGGGATACAAATTCACCTTTCAGCAGGAAAATAACCTAAACCACAAGGCCAAATATACACAGGAATTGCTTACCAAGATGGCATTGAATGTTCCTGAAAGCCTAGTTACAGTTTTGACTTAAATCGGTTTGAAAATCTATGGCAAGATTTGAAAATGGCTGTCCATCAATGATCAACAATCAACTTGACAGAGCTTGAAGAATTTTTTGAAAGAATAATGGCAAATATTGTACAATCCAGGTGTGCAAAGCTCGAAGAGACTTGAGGCATTTTAGTAGAAACACAAGGAATAGAGCAGTAAGCAGATATGATTAAAATAGCTGAGTAGGCAATGCCTGACTCACGAAGCAAGCAGCACTGGAACTTATTACACACCTCTGTTATAAGCCAAATGGACTACAGTATCCACGGCCAGTTATAGTATTGTTGTCAAGTAGTACATATACCACAAAGACTTGATTTCGGAAAAGGTGTCCTACCACCATTTCAAAAGACATTTCAATTGGATCTTGCATTGGTTAGGTCCACACCTTTCTGCTGTTTGTTAAAGTAGTTGGATTACCCTCCCTGTAGGCCTATGTGACGCTCTTGTGCAGTGAACTGCCACATAAATAGAGGTTACTGATATCATTGTGTGTGCACTTCATCTTCCATGACAACTAACCCCCCAAAGTCATGGTGGAACGTGAGGAGACTAAGGTCAGGTTACTGTGAATTAGCATGGTTGGTCAGTTAGCATGGCTAGCTAGCATGCTCAGAGCACGAGGCTAGCCTAGAATGTTAGCATAGGATATCTATGGAAAAATGTTACAATATCATTACATACTGTGGTGAGGCGGCTTGTAAACTTGTCAGTCGCCACTGACGTCTATGCTTCTCACTGCCCTTTCACTCACTGAATATTTTACAGTGTCAGTGCCAGAAGAGTCTGGAAGTTCCCATTAGAGTCTGTTTATAGACATGCAAGGAGCGGCATTAGCCTTCCTGGCATTTTAGCAATGTCTTCGACAGGATGCTGAAAGCATGGAGTGATGATTTGAGAGCAGCCAGAAGCTCCAGTTATGAATATTACTGTAGTATGAGTACCTTTGTACAATTAGTGGAGACTGGTCCAGGTGTTACACAGAAATTATGCAGAGCTCTTTGGCCATGCACACCAGTGGTGGATTTGGCATCGAAAAAAGGATGCAACTGGACGCACACCACACATATCTACATACAATATATATGCAAAAGTATGTGGACACCGCTTCAAATTTGTGGAATTCAGCCACGCCCATTGCTGACAGGTGTATAAAATCGAGCACACTGCCATGCAATCTCCATAGACAAACAATGACAGTAGTATGGCTTTACTGAAGCGCTCAGTGACTTTCAACGTGGAACCGTCATAGGATGCCACCTTTCCAACAAGTCAGTTGATAACATTTCTGCCCTGCTAGAGTTGCCCCGGTCAACTGCAAGTGCTGTTATTGTGAAGTGGAAACGTCTAGGAGCAACAACGGCTCAGCCGCAAAGTGGTAGGCCACACAAACTCACAGAACGGGACCGCTGAGTGCTGAAGCACGTAGCGCGTAAAAATTGTCTGTCCTCGGTTGCAATACTCACTACCGAGTTCCAAACTGCCTCTAGAAGCAACTTCAGCACAATAACTGTTTAGCTTCATGAAATGGGTTTCCATGGCCGAGCAGCCATGCGCCGGCTGGAGTGGTGTAAAGCTCGCCACCACTGGACTCTGGAGCAGTGGAAACGCTTTCTCTGGAGTGATGAATCACACCTCACCATCTGGCAGTCCGACAGACAAATCTAGGTTTGGCGGATGCCAGGAGAATGCTACCTGCCCGAATGCATAGTGCCAACTGTAAAGTTTGGTGGAGGAGGAATAATGGTCTGGGACTGTTCATGGTTCAGGCCCCTTAGTTCCAGTGAAGAGAAATCTTAACGCTACAGCATACAATGACATTCTAGACGATTCTGAGCATCCAACTTTGTGTCAACAGTTGGGGGAAGGCCCTTTCCTGTTTCAGCATGACAATGCTCCGTGTACAAAGCAAGATCCATACAGAAATGGTTTGTCGAGATCGGTGTGGAGTAACTTTATATCTATATTTTATCCCCAATTTCGATCTTGTCTCATAGCTGCAACTCCCCAATGGGCTCAGGAGGCGAAGGTTGAGTCATGGGTCCCCCGAAACATGACCCGCCAAACCGCACTTCTTAACACCTGCCCGCTTAACCCGGAAGCCAGCCGCACCAATGTGTCGGAAGAAACACTGTTCAACTGACGACCGAAGTCAGCCTGTCGGTGTCCGCCCCGTCACAAGGAGTCGCTAGAGCGCGATGAGCCAAGTAAACGGTGTGGAGTAACTTGACTGGCCTGCACAGAGCCCTGACTTCAACCCCATTGAACACCTTTGGGATGATTTGGAACGGCGACTGCGAGCCAGGCCTAATCACCCAACATCAGTGCCCGACCACACTAATGCTCTTGTGGCTGAATGGAAGCAAGTCCCCGTAGCAATGTTCCAGCATCTAGTGGAAAGCCTTCCCAGAAGAGTAGAGGCTGTTGTAGAGCAAAGGGGGGACTAACTCCATATTAATGCCCATGATTTTGGAACGACATGTTTGACAAGCAGGTGTCCACATACTTTTGGTCATGTAGTGTATCGTCATACTAATTATCTCTCTCTCTCCCTTTGGCAGGTTGAGGCTCTGAGAAATGGAGTCTCTATTCGGCGGTGAGCTTAGGCTGCTGGGAGGTGGCGAGGGCTTAAAAGAGGACGGCTGTAGCGACGTGGGCTGGTCCTCCTCACCCCTCCCTGAAGACATGTACTCCGCATCCCACTTCACACTCATCACCGCCTACCAGGACATCAAGACACGGCTGGCGGGCCTGGAGAGAGAGAACAGCGGCATTAAGAGGAAGCTCAAGATCTACGAGATCAAGGTAGGCCTCAGAGCTGATAGGTTGACAGATGAGCTTTTCCTGATCCTGACCATGTGACATGACCAGGAAATACTCTGAGTTCCAGTTAGGGATCTGAGATGTTTCTAGGGAGGACAAACTCCTGGAATAGGAGTTAGAAGAGAGAAATGCCATGGTAACGGAATTACGCTGAGATTCCAATTTGTCACTTTCAAATGTATACCAAACTAAAACCATTGATTTCAAAGTATAACAAACCATAGAATTCTATGGACAAGGACTACTTTTAAAAAATCTTACAAAAACATTTGTTTTTACTTTCACCCCTTTTTCTCCCCAATTTCGTGGTATCCAATTGGTAGTTACAGTCTTGTCTCATCACTGCAACTCCCGTACGGACTCGGGAAGGGCGAAGGTCGAGAGCCATGCGTCCTCCGAAACACAATGCCCGCTTAACCCGGAAGCCAGCCGCACCAATGTGTCGGAGGAAACAACGTACACCTGACGACCATGTCAGCATGCATGCGCCCGGCCCGCCACAGGAGTCGCTAGAGCACAATGGGACAAGGACATCCCTTCCCGGCCAAACCCTCTCCTAACCCAGACAACGCTGGGCCATGGGTCTCCCTGTCGCGGCCGGCTGTAATAAAGACTGGACTCAAACCAGGATCTCTAGTGGCACAACTAGCAACTGGGATGCAGTGCCTTAGACCACTGCGCCACTAAGGAGGCCCTACAAAAACACATTTACAGGAGGAACTGTGCAGATTCAAAGTTTGGTAACAGAATAAAACTGAGGGAGATTTTACCGTAATTCAGTTAACACACTTTGCATCTGCACAGTCAAAAGTTAACACTCATCAGACCAAAAGACAGATTTCCACCGGTCTAATGTCCATTGTTTGTGTTTCTTGGCCCAAGCAAGTCTCTTCTTATTATTGGTGTCCTTTAGTAGTGATTTCTTTGCACCAATTTGACCATGAAGGCCTGATTCATTCAGTCTCCTCTGAACATGTTGAGATGTGTCTGTTACTTGAACACTGTGAAGCATTTATTTGGGCTGCAATCTGAGGTGCAGTTAACTCTAATGAACTTATCCTGTGCAGCAGAGGTAACTCTGGGTCTTCCTTTCCTGTGGCGGTCCTCATGAGAGCCAGTTTCATCATAGAGCTTGATGGTTTTTGCGAATGCACTTGAAGAAACTTTCAAAGTTCTTGACATTTTCCATATTGACTGACCTTCATGTCTTAAAGTAATGATGGACTGTTGTTTCTCTTTGCTTATTTGAGCTGTTCTTGGACTTTTTTTTCTTTTACCAAATAGGGCTATCTTCTGTTTACCACCCCTACCTTGTCACAACACAACTGATTGGCTGAAACGCATTAAGAATGAAAGAAATTCCACAAATTAACTTTTAACAAGGCACACCTGTTAATTGAAATGCCTTCCAGGTGACTACCTCATGAAGCTGGTTGAGAGAATGCCAAGAGTGTGCAAAGCTGTCATCAAGGCAAAGGGTGGCTACTTTTTAAGAATCTCAAATACAAAGTATGTGTCTAAGCTTTTGACTGGTACTGTATATATTTTTACTGTGTAAATTGTTCAAAGTAGTCATTGTGCATAGTTTGAAAGGTTTGTTAAACTTTTAAATCAATGTTTTTTGTTTTTAAACGTGGAATTGCCCAGGAGTCTCACTTACTTACTGACGGCGTTGTGGTTAGAGTGTCCACCCTGATATTGGAAGGTTGAGAGTTTGATCCCCGGCTGAGTCGTACCATAGACTGTAAAAATGTGACCCAATGCATCTTTTCTTAGCACTCAGCATTAAGGAGATATTTTGGGGGTAAGGCCCTGCGATAGACTAGCGTCCTGTCCAGGGGGTGTACTTGTACATCAAGCTGCCTCACGCTACAGAAAAAGGAGGCTGCTGCTCCTATGAGCTGCTCCAGCTCGCAGACGCCAAGTCTCGTGCAAGGCTACTCACTGACGAATCTAGCTTCCATATGCCCTATGTTGATGACTACCACTGTTGCATGTTGCATGTGAGGGACGAGGGTCTCAGTATCCCATCTGTGGTGGTATTGTGCTGAGTCAATGATGTGTCACCCCCGCTCTCTACATGCATGGAGTAGCAGAGAAGTAGTGTAGAGGAACACAGCTGGTGCAGCAGATGAACGGTCTGAGCTGTCCCACCTGGCAGGGGGGACTCTAATGTGACCCTGTGGGACAGCGCTGCAGGTGGGATGAAAGAGAGGAGAGAAAGGGGACAGGATGGAGAGAGAGGGGTGGAGGAAGAGAGAGAGATGGGTGAAGAACAAGTTACAGAGCGAAGGGCAAGAGAGAGAGAAAGAAAGAAAGAAAGAGGAGAAGAGAGTGAGCGGGAGGGTGATGTAGAGAGTGCCTTCGGGGCTTGAGATTGCTATTTTTGTCTCTGTCCTGCCCCCCCCCCCCCCCCCCCCCCCAGATGTATGTACCCTCAGTAACAGACTGTCCATTAGGAAAGCAGCTGGCACTCAAGGCTTTTGGCCTCCATAAGGTTGCAGTGCGGTTGAATGCCTATAAAGTCTTTATTAAAATAACAGTTTGTTCAGTTTTAATCACCCCAAAAAAGAATGCGTTGATTTGGTTAGTACTGAATTATTCTCTTGTGACAGATGAAATAGAATAGCAAGATTTGGTTCTGGGTGCTGAGATTCCTACTAAATACGATGTTCTGTGCCTGTATAAATACATTACGTAGCTAGTCTGTGCTTTTTTTTGATAATGCGATTGGTCTTTCCAAAATTGCACAAATGTGAGGAATTAGTTGGTCTGAATCTGAGTTGCAGATATGAAAATGCTTTCTCCAATGTTAAGGCTGGCTTAAAGTAAGATGGATGACAAGTAGAGAGTTGAGATCAGTGGCATCAGTTCAGCTAAACCTAGGGTATGGCAACGTGGGGTGGGGGGGGGTCGATTCCCCCAAGGAATTTTTAGGAACTTTCATGTATTTCAACACAATTGAAAAACTCAAAATTATATGGAGAACAGCAAAAACAAACAAAAATTACCCCAGACATTAATTATCACTGCAATATTTGGCTTAAAGGTCTGTGAAACTGCGTGTACAATGTCAACCACAACTGTCAACCTCATCATAAATTGACTAATTTACTTGTGTAATGGCGCATACAGTGCAACATTAAATATAAGCATAATACACGCTATCGAGTCACAACTTCTCAGGCCGACTCTTTTCTCTGTATATATCAATGATGTCGCTCTTGCTGCGGGTGATTCTTTGATCCACCTCTACGCAGACGACACCATTCTGTATACATCTGGCCCTTCTTTGGACATCTGGCCCTTCTTTGGACATCTGGGCCTTCTTTCCAAACGAGCTTCAATGTCATGAAACTCTCCTTCCGTGGCCTCCAACTGCTCTTAAATGCTAGTAAAACTAAATGCATGCTCTTCAACCGATCGCTGCCCGCACCTGCCCGCCCGACTAGCATGACTACTCTGGACGGTTCTGACTTAGAATATGTGGACAACTATAAATACTTAGATGTCTGGCTAGACTATAAACTCTCCTTCCAGACTCACATTAAGCATCTCCAATCCAAAGTTAAATCTAGAATCGGCTTCCTATTTCACAACAAAGCCTACTTCACTCATGCTGCCAAACATACCCTCGTAAAACTGACTATCCTACCGATCCTTGACTTCGGCGATGTCATTTACAAAATAGCCTCCAACACTCTACTCAGCAAATTGGATGCAGTCTATCACAGTGCCATTCGTTTTGTCACCAAAGCCCCATATACTATCCACCACTGCGACCTGTATGCTCTCGTTGGCTGGTCCTCGCTACATATTCGTCACCAAACCCACTGGCTCCAGGTTATCCCCATATTATTTTTTATTTACTTTTTTTTGCTCTTTTGCACACCAGTATTTCTACTTGCACATCATACAAGTCTTTGCTAGGTAAAGCTCCACCTTATCTCAGCTCACTGGTCACCATAGCAACACCCACCCATAGCACGCGCTCCAGCAGGTATATTTCACTGGTCATCCCCAAAGCCTGGAACGAATTGCAAAAATCACTGATGTTGGAGACTTATATCTCCCTCACTAACTTTAAGCGTCAGCTATCTGAGCAGCTTCCCGATCACTGCAGCTGTACACAGCCCATCTGTAAATAGCCCATCCAACTACCTACCTCATCCCCATATTGTTTTTATTTACTTTTTTTTGCTCTTTTGCACACCAGTATTTCTACATGCACATCCTCATCTGCACATATATCACTCCAGTGTAAATTGCTAAATTGTAATTACTTCGCCACTATTCGCCTATTTATTGCCTTACCTCCTTACTTCATTTACACACACTGTATACAGATTTTTCTATTGTGTTATTGACTGTATGTTTGTTTATCCCATGTGTAACTCTGTGTTATTGTTTTTGTCGCACTGCTCTGCTTTATCTTGGCCAGGTCGCAGTTGTAAATGAGAACTTGTTCTCAACTGGCCTACCTGGTTAAATAAAGGTGAAATAAAAAAAATATATAAAAAAAACAACAAGGCCGACATCAATGTGAAAGTAACCGGAGTTAAAAAAACAGCTGACCGCGAATGCGAACTATGCCAGATAAATCCTACACATGATTTGAAATAAAAGGCATACATCCAGGGGCGCAACATTGGTTTTAGAAGTGTGGGGGGGGGGGGGGGGGGGTTCGGGGGCATCCCCATGGTCCTAAAGCACACCGTTGCCAAGTTTTGTATCAGATTCCAATGATAAAACTGGGGGGGACAAAAATGCAGCCCTGCATACATCAAAGGACTTACTTAAGTCTACAATCGACAGGGACTCATGATGACAAACTCAACCAAAGAGTGACAAAAATCACAAAATACAAAAGGAAAATCTACACATGCCTTTTTAAAGTGTGCAGCGCCTTGGTAGCCTACAGGTAGACATAGTGGAGCTCCGTGGCATGGAGCTGAATGGACAGCGGCACTGTTGAGTGGCCAGTATAGAATTATTTTGTTTATGGGCAATTCAAATGTATTTTAGCACAGTTTTAGCACAGATCTTAAGAAATGGTAGGATCAATTGTAAATTGGCACTCCACATGAAAAGGTTGCCGACCCCCTGCTTTAGGCTTTATAAAACCACCCTTGTGGAACGACACATACAGTGTAGGCTATTACGACAGTGTCATTGTCTCCTGGGCCCCCCACCAACGTTGTCTTGTGTGCTTCCCGCTCAGTTTTGCATTTGCCTGTCTGCATTATTCGCCAGGGAAGGGAAACCTTCTGCGAATATTGAAGAATTGTATCAACAAGGTAGCTCTGAGAATATTGAAACATTGTATCCAGGATCTAGGCTCAGAGAATATTGAAACATTTTGAATCAACAAATATTGATATTGCAACATAGCAATGAGGGGGCGGCTCACACATTTTCCCCCCGGGCCAGCTTGTCTCTGTCTGATATTATTGTGTTGCCTATGCAGTAGTTGCACTATCTGGGTGCTTTTTATTTAAAAAAACCAGCACTACATCCACACTATAGCTAACGTAGCAATATTTAATTTGAATTGAGGAAGATGGACAAGCAAGACTGATAGAGTGAGAGGTGGAAATTCATTATACCAGAGGCAGGTAGGCTACAGGTAGGGATTAGGGCAGCCCAGTCATTCAAGATTGACCGAAATTGGACATCTATGCATGTTCTGATGTCGGAAATGCCTTCAAAACTGGCCACTAGGGGGCAACAGTGAGCGCTATTACCATCAAGTAGGCTTGACTTTTGGTGATAGATCAGAAGGTTGCGTGTTCAAACCCAGTCGTGGACAGTGTTTTTTTATTTTTGGTTTTAACCCTATCCCAAACCTTAACCCTTACTTTAACCATTCAGAATGAGTGCCTAAACTTAACTTTGAAATGTGACGTTTGGAGAAATGGAACGATACAGAGCAGCAGGAGCAAATTTGACGTTTGGGGAACGTGGATGAACGTCTAATTCTGCAGTGAGACTGTGAAAACTTGTTGGCTTAGGGATACAGGCAGAGGATGATGATGGCGTCGGCCTACAGCAAAACGTTTTTTTTTTTTAAAGTTAGCCCAACTAAGTAATAATGAATGATTTGCATGATCTCAATTCTCATTCTGTCACTGCATGACAATGTACATTTGTTATAGTCTACAATTGTTATTGTCTTTGAAGCCAAAATGCGCTAAAGAGCAAGTACATGAATACCAATACATGAAACCAAAATTGCACTAGCCTACTGAATGAATAAATATCCATTAAGCTTACAGCTACCTATATTTTAATGGTAATAAAATAGCTTTTGGTTTTGAATGGTCACTGAAAAAGAGGGTTTCCCCACCTCCCACCTCCCAATTCAGCCCCTGGCTATCAGATTACAACAAGGCTTACAAGGCCAAGTTCAAATGCCGACATCAAATTCAAAGCAATCGGCGCACTGTCTAAATGGCTGACTCACAAAATAAACTGTCACTGTCTCTGCTCTTTGCTTTCTAAAAGTGAGAGACAAGGATGCAGGCTGGCAGCTGCTCTCCAAGCAATGCTGCGCATGGTTCTAAAGCCAATCAGCAAATACGCTAAACAGCCAGCCAATACGTTAAACAGACATTGCATTTTAAATCGGGATTGGACTGATTTTAGCCTACTTTACATTTGTTGTCTTGAGCTAGGGTATGGTAACTGCCTTACCCTGCCATACCCAACTGACGCCCATGGTTTAGAGTGGCTGGTGCTTCACAGTGTGACGACTGTGTGGCCCTGGAGACTTCCTTCCAGAGTTCCAACACGCTCTGCTAATTCAGCCTGAGTAGAAAGAAGTGTTTCTCTAAATGGAAAATGTCTGTTTGTTCCTCACGTCAACCTCACTGGATGATTAAATTCATTTAGGTACTCCAAAAGAGAGACGCGCTGTAAGATGGAACCATCATTTGCTTTCTGGTTATATTATATAACTTGTGTTGTCCCTGTTTTGTGTGGTTTCCCCAGATGCTCAACTCACTCATGCTGTCCCTCTATGCTGTTTTTCTCTGTATTTCTCTAACAATATAGGATCACCGTGTTGCAGGAGAACTTTCCCGCAAGAAATGTAAAAGACGTAGTGTATTTGAGGTTTAAAAAGGCTTCTGAAGTTTGTAATTTGCCCTTTGATTTTCCCTTACAAGAAAAATGGATCAACCCCTACAAAAATGTCCATTACTTATAATCTACATAATAATGCACATATCCTGTTGCTGCAGCATTACTTTCCAGCTGTAGCAAACTGGCTCAAATGAAGATCCTACATCTGTAATGTCTAACAAGATTGAATTATTATTTTACACAGGTACAGTACCAGTCAAAATTTTGGACACACCTACTCATTCCAGGGTTTTTCTTTATTTTTACTATTTTCTACATTGTAGAATAATAGTGAAGACATCAAAACTATGAAATAGCATATATGGAATCATGTAGTAACCAAACAAGTGAAGTGTTAAACAAAATATATATTTTATATTTGAGATTCTTCAAAGAGCCACCCTTTGCCTTGATGACAGCTTTGCACACTCTTGGCATTCTCTCAACCATCTTCATGAGGTAGTCACCTGGAATGCATTTCAATTAACAGGTGTGCCTTGTTAAAAGTTAATTTGTGGAATTTCTTTCCTTCTTAATGCGTTTGAGCCAATCAGTTGTGTTGTGACAAGGTAGCTCAATATTATGTCAAGAACAGCTCAAATAAGCAAAGAGAAACAACAGTCCATCATTACTTTAAGATATGAAGGTCAGTCAATTTGGAAAATGTCAAGGAAAGTTTCTTCAAGTGCAGTCGCAAAAACCATCAAGCGCTATGATGAAACTGGCTTTCATGAGGACCGCCACAGGAAACGAAGACCCAAAGTTACCTCTGCTGCAGAGGATAAGTTCATTAGAGTTAACTGCACCTCAGATTGCAGCCTAAATAAATGCTTCACAGAGTACAAGTAACAGACACATCTCAACATCAACTGTTCAGAGGAGACTGTGTGAATCAGGCCTTCATGGTCAAATTGCTGCAAAGAAACCACTACTAAAGGACACCAATAATAAGAAGAGACTTGCTTGGGCCAAGAAACATGAGCAATAGACATTATACCAGTAGAAATCTGTCCTTTGGTCTGATGACTCCAAATTTGAGATTTTTTGGTTCCAACCTACGTGTCTTTGTGAGACGCAGAGTAGGTGAACGGATGATCTCCGCATATGTGGTTCCCACTGTGAAGCATGGAGGAGGAGGTGTGACGGTGTGGGGGTGCTTTGCTGGTGACACTGTCAGTGATTTATTTAGAATTCAAGGCACACTTAACCAGCATGGCTACCACAGCAAAATTATTCCCCTTATTTCCCCTGTATGTATGTGTACATAATGCCATGATTCTCTCTCCCTTCCCAGTTCCCAATGATCAGTGAGTTTGGGGAGGACAGGAACTCCTACTGCAGCTTTGAGTCCAAGGAGAATGCCCTGCTGCAGTCAGAGAATGGCAACCTGCAACAGAGAGTCAACGCCCTCACTCACGAGGTGAGACACCTGGGGCTTAATTTAATTCCACCCACAATGCAGTATTTATGAAAGGCAGTTGCTGTCCTTTCCATGGTAAAATCAAAACACAGGATGATTTTGCGAATTGTGAAAACGTACCGTTATTATCAGGTAGCCTCCACTCTTAGGTAGATGCTTTTGGTTTTCAGAATAAGTGCGTGGGAGCAGGCATTAGTTTGTACACAGTGTAAACATTGCTAGAGCAGTTTTTCCTCTGGCCATAAAACAAAATAACTACTCTATTCTTCCCTGTAAAAAAAATGGTATATCACTTTGTCTATTGCTGAGAGAGGAAGGAGAGGCAAGAGAGGAGAGGTGAGGGGGAGCGGTGTGGAGGGAGTATACGAAGCTGTGAGAGAAAAAAAGAGCGAGAGGGAGGAAGTGGTTTATGGGGAGCGAGACAAAGCGTGCCCATGGAAGACACGAGGTCACAGCGCTTCAACACAGGCTTTTATAAAAGATTGAATGTGTCACGCCTCAGCGAGTATGCTCCATACACAGTCAAGGCACTTTTTGCTTCCCCTGCTAACCTGAAACGGTGGCTTCCACCTAGTAAACTAGGGGCGGACTTGTCTGGTCCATTTTCAGCTTAGTGGGCCTGTCTAACAATTTTTTTTTTGTTGCACAAAATTCTCATTATCTGGTTAATAATGGGGGCCTCAAAGAAAGAAATGGGTGTGTTAGAAATGCCCGGGCTGATTTCTGGTCCCAGTCCACCCCTGTAGGAAGACGATGGTTGCTATCCACACAGCTATCCACTCCTCTTAGTCACGATGTTGACAGCCTGGCTCACCTTGGCCGTGATTTCAGTGTGTTACCATAGACACGCTGCTGCTGAATAATTCTCTGCTCAAGCATCCAGGAATGTCATATCTCTCTTTGTCCTAGCTCCCTTTCTCTCTTTCCCTCTCTCTTTTTTCTGACTTTCTCTCACTCTTTCTCTCTCTCTCTCTCTCTCTCTCTCTCTCTCTCTCTCTCTCTCTTTCTCATCAGATGCTTTCCCGCCCCCTCCTTTGTTTCCATCTTGATCTCTTTCATTTGTCTTCTTCCAAAGTCATCTATCCATTTGCCCACCATGTCTCCCACATACATTATCAGTAATGAGTTTCTATGACTTTGACAACCTAGTTATCAGACAGGGCCCATGTTCACAAAGAGTCTCAGAGTAGGAGTGCTGATATAGGATCAGTTTAGCCTTTTAGATAATAATGAATAAGATTCTATGGCCTATCCTACTCCGAGATGCTTTATGAATACGGGCCTTGATCTGTGGGTGTAAAAGTAACCAAGATACTATTGTTGCAAAGTCTTTTGTCTCAATGTTGAAAGTAATTGATGGAATGAGAATACATGTAAAGGCTGTCGAGACTGTCTGGGAGACACTGTAACCATGAAAGGCTGGTGATGGCACCATCACTGACTACAGCTCAGCGATCAACACCATAGTCCCCTCCAAGCTCATCACCAAGCTCAGAACCCTGGAGACTGAACACCTCCCTCTGCAACTGGATCCTAGACTTTCTGACAGGCGCCCCCAGGTGGTGAGGGTAGGTAACAACACATCTGCCATGCTGACCTTCAACATGGGGGCCCCTCAGGGGTGTATGCTTAATCCCCTCCTGTACTCCCTGTTCATCCACAACTGTATGGCCATGCACAACTCTACCATCATTAAGTTTGCTGACAACACAGTGGAAAGCCTGATCACCAATGACAATGAGACAGCCTACAGGGAGGAGGTCTGAGACCTGGCAGTGTGGTGCCAGAGTAACAACCTCTCCTTCAACGTCAGTAAGACAAAGGAGCTGAGCGTGGACTACAGGAAACGGAGGGGGGAGCTTCCACATCGACGGAGCTGTTGTTGAGCAGGTTGGAAAGATTTGGCATGGCCCCTCAGATCCTCAAAAAGTTGTACAGGTGCACCATTGAGAGCATATTGACTAGCTACATCACCGCTTGGTATGGCAACCGCCTTCGATCGCAAGGTGCTACAGAGGGTGGTGGGAATGGCCCAGTACATCACTGGGGCCTACTTCCCTGCCACCCAGAACCTCTATACCAGACGGTGTCAGAGGAAGGAAAATTGTCAAAGACCCCAGCCACCCATGCCATATACAGTGGCGAACCCCCGCAAGGTTCGATCACGGCAAGCGGTACCGGAGCACCAAGTCTGGGACCAAAAGGCACCTGAACAGCTTCTACCCCCAAGCCATAAAACTGCTGAATAGTTAATAAAATGGTTACCCAGACTATTTCATTGACCTGTGCATAGACTCACTGACTCTCTTAGACTGACTCTATGCACACTCACTGGACTCTACCCACACTCACTCACTCACACACACTACACTGACACTCCAACACACACACATGCATATTGATGCCACACACACACACCCATACACACACTTTCATGCTTCTGCTACTCTGTTTATTATCTATCCTGATTGCCTAGTCACTTTTACCCCTAAAGAAGTACTCAGCTACCTCATACAGTGGGGCAAAACAGTATTTAGTCAGCCACCAATTGTGCAAGTTCTCCCACTTAAAAAGATGAGAGAGGCCTGTAATTTTCATCATAGGTACACTTCAACTATGACAGACAAAATGAGAGAAAAAAAATCCAGAAAATCACAATGTAGGATTTTTAATGAATTTATTTGCAAATTATGGTGGAAAATAAGTATTTGGTCAATAACAAAGGTTTATCTCAATACTTTGTTATATACCCTTTGTTGGCAATGACAGAGGTCAAACGTTTTCTGTAAGTCTTCACAAGGTTTTCACACACTGTTGCTGGTATTTTGGCCCATTCCTCCATGCAGATCTCCTCTAGAGCAGTGATGTTTTGGGGCTGTTGCTGGGCAACACGGACTTTCAACTCCCTCCAAAGATTTTCTATGGGGTTGAGATCTGGAGACTGGCTAGGCCACTCCAGGACCTTGAAATGCTTCTTACGAAGCCACTCCTTCGTTGCCCGGGCGGTGTGTTTGGGATCATTGTCATGCTGAAAGACCCAGCCATGTTTCATCTTCAATGCCCTTGCTGATGGAAGGAGGTTTTCACTCAAAATCTTACGATACATGGCCCCATTCATTCTTTCCTTTACACGGATCAATCGTCCTGGTCCCTTTGCAGAAAAACAGCCCCAAAGCATGATGTTTCCACCCCCATGCTTCACAGTAGGTATGGTGTTCTTTGGATGCAACTCGGCATTCTTTGTCCTCCAAACACGACGAGTTGAGTTTTTACCAAAAAGTTATATTTTGGTTTCATCTGACCATATGACATTCTCCCAATCTTCTTCTGGATCATCCAAATGCTCTCTAGCAAACTTCAGACGGGCCTGGACATGTACTGGCTTAAGCAGGGGGACACGTCTGGCACTGCAGGATTTGAGTCCCTGGCGGCGTAGTGTGTTACTGATGGTAGGCTTTGTTACTTTGGTCCCAGCTCTCTGCAGGTCATTCACTAGGTCCCCCCGTGTGGTTCTGGGATTTTTGCTCACCGTTCTTGTGATCATTTTGACCCCACGGGGTGAGATCTTGCGTGGAGCCCCAGATCGAGGGAGATTATCAGTGGTCTTGTATGTCTTCCATTTCCTAATAATTGCTCCCACAGTTGATTTCTTCAAACCAAGCTGCTTACCTATTGCAGATTCAGTCTTCCCAGCCTGGTGCAGGTCTACAATTTTGTTTCTGGTGTCCTTTGACAGCTCTTTGGTCTTGGCCATAGTGGAGTTTGGAGTGTGACTGTTTGAGGTTGTGGACAGGTGTCTTTTATACTGATAACAAGTTCAAACAGGTGCCATTAATACAGGTAACGAGTGGAGGACAGAGGAGCCTCTTAAAGAAGAAGTTACAGGTCTGTGAGAGCCAGAAATCTTGCTTGTTTGTAGGTGACCAAATACTTATTTTCCACCATAATTTGCAAATAAATTCATAAAAAATCCTACAATGTGATTTTCTGGATTTTTTCCCCTCATTTTGTCTGTCATAGTTGAAGTGTACCTATGATGAAAATTACAGGCCTCTCTCATCTTTTTAAGTGGGAGAACTTGCACAATTGGTGGCTGACTAAATACTTTTTTGCCCCACTGTACCTCGTACCGGTACTCCTTCTATATAGCCTCGTTATTTGTTGTGTTACTATATTATATTTGCAAATGTTCTTACTTTTTAACTCTGCAGTTTTGGGAAAGGGCTCATAAGTACGCATTTCACAGTAAAGTCTACACCTGCTGAAATTCACCAAATGTGACAAATACATAATTGTTTTGTTGTTGACACTAACACTGTCTGAAGTTGTCCTGTATAAGGATCATTATGCAATATTTGTTCAGGCTTCAGACTGAGAGAAACATTTTTTTTAAACAAACTCAAATAAACAAGTGAATCTGTTTTGTTTCTAAGAAGTTTCAACAGTGACATGAATCAAAACAGGAAATTGTGGCTGGCCCTTTAGTCATATAATTCCTCATCTCTCTCTCCCTTTCTCTTTCTCTCTTACTCTCTCTCTCTGTTCCCTCCCCTCTCTCCCCCAGGCCCAGAAGAGGAAGGAGCGTGAGGAGCAGCTGGAGGATGTGATTCAGGCCTATGAGAAAATCCACATGGAGAAGAGCAACCTCCAGAGAGACCTGGACAAAATGGTCAGATACCTCCATGCCATACCTTCATCTCTGCGTCCCTCCACCCTTCATCCAGCCATGTCCCATCCCTGCATCCCTCCTTCCTTCCTACCTTCCATCCATCCACTTCTTCATCACTGCATCCCTCCCTCCATCCAACCAATCTACGATATGTCCACAAATGTTCCCAAAATGCTTTTTGAACATCCATATAATGATATTAAATATTCATATTAAAACTTTTTGGGAACTTTAATTATTTATTTGAACACTTTCCCTAAGTTGCAATGACGACAGGGGGTCTAGAGCCTTGCCTAACCCCAAGCAGCTGTTCAGAGGCCCTATATCAGTAGAGGGTTTCTCATGATTAATTATGAGGCCATGCTTCTACCCCAGCCTGTGTGTTCTACCTGGTTACAAGCCAGATTGAAGCCCAATAAAGCAGAGATCCCCAACAGTACCTTACAAATTACTTCCCAAAAAATGATTTAAGAAAATCGTGTCTGAAATTGAAAAGCAACACTATGCACTCTCAGCATTTTGCATGTGTTCCAAAGGATATTAGATCACGTGTGTGAAAGAGGTTCATTGTAGAAACCACCTACCCTGAAACCATTTACAGTAAATGTGAGGTCCTATAGAATGACTTTACACTGGCTAAGATTTTAACTACACTACTGTTCAAAAGTTTGGGGTCACTTAGAAATGTCCTTGTTTTTGAAAGAAAATCACATTGTTTTGTCCATTAAAATAACATCAAATTAATCAGAAATACAGTGTAGACATTATTAATGTTGTAAATGACTATTGTAGCTGGGAACGGCTGATTTTGAATGGAATATCTACATAGGTGTACAGAGGTGTAATGAGTACGATGGGAGACTGACACCTTCATTAAATCGTACCCGCAAAACACCAGTCTCAACGTCAACAGTGAAGAGGCGACTCCGGGATGCTGGCCTTCTAGGCAGGGTTGCAAAGAAAAAGTCATATCTCAGACTGGCCAATAAAAATAAAATATTAATATGGGCAAAAGAACACAGACACTGGACAGAGGAACTCTGCCTAGAAGGCCAGCATCCCGAAGTCGCCTCTTCACTATTGACTTTGAGCCTGGTGTTTTGCGGGTACTATTTAATGAAGCTGCCAGTGAGGACTTGTGAGGTGTCTGTTTCTCAAACTAGACACTCTAATGTACTTGTCCTCTTGCTCAGTTGTGCACCGGGGCCTCCCACTCTTTTTTATTCTGGTTAGAGCCAGTTTGCTCTGTTCTGTGAAGGGAGTAGTACACAGCGTTGTACGAGATCCTCTGTTTCTTGGCAATTTCTCGCATGGAATAGCCTTAATTTCTCATAACAAGAATAGACTGACGAGTTTCAGAAGAAAGTTCTTTGGTTCTGGACATTTTGAGCATGTAATCGAACCTACAAATGCTGATGCTCCAAATACTCAACTAGTCTAAAGGCCAGTTTTATTGCTTCTTTAATCAGAACAACAGTTTTCAGCTGTGCTAACATAATTGCAAAAGGGTTTTCTAATGATCAATTAGTCTTTTAAAATTATAAACTTGGATTAGCTAACACAACGTGCCATTGGAACACAGGAGTGATGGTTGCTGATAATGGGCCTGTGTATGCCTATGTAGATATTCCCATTAAAAATCTGCCGTTTCCTACAATAGCCATTTACAACATTAACTATGTCTACACTGTATTTCTTATCAATTTTATGTTATTTTAATGGACAAAAAATGTGCTTTTCTTTCAAAAACAAGGACATTTCTAAGTGACCCCAAACTTTTGAATGGTAGTGTATGTTATACCTGCCATTATGTATACCATACATCAAACTCTAACCAGGACACTAACAAGCATTCGGTCTTGCACCCAACTTTCCACTAGTCTGATTCCAGATCTGTATGTGCCTTACCCAACTTCTCCGAATATCATTGCCAAAGCCATATGTTTGTGTTTCTGTATCTGATCCTAGACCAGTCTAGTGGAGAAACACGTAGAGCGAATCCTAGGTCTGGAGTCTGCTCTGAGACAGAGGGACAACTCGCTACAGAAGTTCAACACCCAGCTACACAGCAAGGACATCCAATACCTGCAGCTGCACAGCCCAGACAATCACAGTGAGTCTCTATTAAGGTGGCACAAGCCTTGAAACCCTTCTCACACACTATTGTCTCCCGACGCTTGCAGGATTGGATTAGTATTTTCATTTCAATACACTTTAGTCCAGGATCTGATTTAAAATATGATTAGTCAATGTCCTCATACATTTTTTTATTTTAAATTGGCAGCTTTACTACCTCCAGAGCTGGCCAAATTCAAATGGGATGGGCCCCAATCCTGTTTGTTCCAGTAGTTGTGTCACGATCGTCAATGGGAGAGAGTGAGGACCAAAATGCAGCGTGTGGAAAGTACATCTTCTTTATTTAAGGAAGAAGACGAAAACGAAACGAACACTATACAAAACAACAAAACAGACGACCGTGAAGCTATACAAACATAAGTGCTGACACTAAACACTTAGACATAGACAATTACCCACAAATGCATGATGCCCATGGCTGCCTTAAATATGGCTCCCAATCAGAGACAAATGAAAGACATCTGTCTCTGATTGAGAGCCACTCAGGCAACCATAGACATACCTAGACACATTCACTCAACCATAGACATACCTAGAAACATTCACTCAACACAAACTCATACACTACACCCAACACCCCCTTTACCATATAACCACCCAAAATGACAAAACACAAACATTCCCCATGTCACACCCTGACCTAACTAAAATAATAAAGAAAACAAAGAATACTAAGGCCAGGGCGTGACATAACCCCCCCCTTAAGGTGCGAACTCCGGGCGCACCAGCATAAAGTCTAGGGGAGGGTCTGGGTGGGCGTCTGTCCACGGTGGCGGCTCTGGCACTGGTCGTGGTCCCCACCCCACCATAGTCACTACCCGCTTTCGTAGCCTCCTCCAAATGGCCACCCTCCACATGAACCCCACTGGATTAAGGGGCAGCACCGGACTAAGGGGCAGCACCGGACTAAGGGGCAGCACCGGACTAAGGGGCAGCACCAGACTAAGGGGCAGCACCGGACTAAGGGGCAGCACCGGACTAAGGGGCAGCACCGGACTAAGGGGCAGCACCGGACTAAGGGGCAGCACCAGGATAAGGGGCAGCACCAGGATAAGGGGCAGCACCAGGATAAGGGGCAGCACCAGGATAAGGGGCAGCACCAGGATAAGGGGCAGCACCAGGATAAGGGGCAGCTCCGGACTGAGGGACGGCAGCTCCGGACTGAGGGACGGATCCTGGCTGGATGACAGCTCTGGCGGATCCTGGCTGGACGGCTCTGGCGGATCCTGGCTGGACGGCTCATGGCTGGCTGACGGATCTGGCTGCTCATGGCTGGCTGACGGATCTGGCTGCTCATGGCTGGCTGACGGATCTGGCTGCTCATGGCTGGCTGACGGATCTGGCTGCTCATGGCTGGCTGACGGATCTGGCTGCTCATGGCTGGCTGACGGATCTGGCTGCTCATGGCTGGCTGACGGATCTGGCTGCTCATGGCTGGCTGACGGATCTGGCTGCTCATGGCTGGCTGACGGATCTGGCCGCTCATGGCTGGCTGACGGATCTGGACGCTCATGGCTGGCTGACGGATCTGGACGCTCATGGCTGGCTGACGGCTCTGGACGCTCATGGCTGGCTGACGGCTCTGGCAGATCCTGGCTGGCTGACGGCTCTGGCAGATCCTGTCTGGTTGGCGGCTCTGGCAGATCCTGTCTGGTTGGCGGCTCTGGCAGATCCTGTCTGGTTGGCGGCTCTGGCAGATCCTGTCTGGTTGGCGGCTCTGGCAGATCCTGTCTGGTTGGCGGCTCTGGCAGATCCTGTCTGGTTGGCGGCTCTGGCAGATCCTGACTGACGAATGGCTCTAGCGGCTCCTGACTGACTAACGGCTCTGACGGCTCGGGACAGACGGGCGGCTCTAATGGCTCGGGACAGACGGATGGCTCAGACGGCACTGGGCAGACGGATGGCTCAGATGGCGCTGGGGAGACGGATGGCTCAGATGGCGCTGGGGAGACGGATGGCTCAGATGGCGCTGGGGAGACGGATGGCTCAGATGGCGCTGGGGAGACGGATGGCTCAGATGGCGCTGGGGAGACGGATGGCTCAGATGGCGCTGGGCAGACGGATGGCTCTGGCCGGATGAGGCGCACTGTAGGCCTGGTGCGTGGTGCCGGAATTGGAGGCACCGGGCTAAGGACACGCACCTTCAGGCTAGTGCGGGGAGAAGGAACAGGGCATACTGGACCCTGGGGACGCACATTAGGCCTAGTGCGTGGTGCCGGAACTGGTGGTACCAGGCTGGGGACACGCATCTCAGGGCTAGTGCGGGGAGCAGCAACAGGATGCACAGGACTCTGGAGACGCACAGGAGGCTTGGTGCGTGGTGCCGGAATTGGTGGTACCGGGCTGGAGACACGCACCATAGGACGAGTGCGTGGAGGAGGAACAGGGCTCTGGAGACACACTGGAAGCCTGGTGCGTGGTGTAGGCACTGGTGGAACTGGACTGGGGCGGGGAGGTGGCGCCGGAAATACCGGACCGTGCAGGCGTACTGGTTCCCTTGAGCACCGAGCCTGCCCAACCTTACCTGGTTGAATGCTCCCCGTCGCCCGACCAGTACGGGGAGGTGGAATAACCCGCACCGGGCTATGTAGGCGAACCGGGGACACCATGCGTAAGGCTGGTGCCATGTATGCCGGCCCGAGGAGACGCACTGGAGACCAGACGCGTTGAGCCGGCTTCATGGCACCTGGCTCAATGCCCAATCTAGCCCTACCAGTGCGGGGAGGTGGAATAACCCGCACCGGGCTATGAACACGTACAGGAGACACCGTGCGCTCTACTGCGTAACACGGTGTTCGCCCGTACTCCCGCTCTGCACGGTTAGCCTGGGAAGTGGGCGCAGGTCTCCTACCTGCCCTCGGCCCACTACCTCTAAGCCCCCCCCTCCAATAATTTTTTGGGGTTGACTCACAGGCTTCCTACCGCGTCGTCGTGCTGCCTCCATTCGCCGGTATCCCTCCTCGCACTGCGCCAGAGAATCCCAGGCGGGCTCCGGCACTCGCCCTGGGTCGATCGCCCACCTGTCGATCTCCTCCCACGTAGTGTAGTCCAGATTACGCTCCCATTGCCATTCCTCCTTGCGCTGCTCCTGTTGCCGCTTATCACGCTGCTTGATCCCGCATTGGTGGGTAATTCTGTCACGATCGTCAATGGGAGAGAGTGAGGACCAAAATGCAGCGTGTGGAAAGTACATCTTCTTTATTTAAGGAAGAAGACGAAAACGAAACGAACACTATACAAAACAACAAAACAGACGACCGTGAAGCTATACAAACATAAGTGCTGACACTAAACACTTAGACATAGACAATTACCCACAAATGCATGATGCCCATGGCTGCCTTAAATATGGCTCCCAATCAGAGACAAATGAAAGACATCTGTCTCTGATTGAGAACCACTCAGGCAACCATAGACATACCTAGACACATTCACTCAACCATAGACATACCTAGAAACATTCACTCAACACAAACTCATACACTACACCCAACACCCCCTTTACCATATAACCACCCAAAATGACAAAACACAAACATTCCCCATGTCACACCCTGACCTAACTAAAATAATAAAGAAAACAAAGAATACTAAGGCCAGGGCGTGACAAGTTGGGTTTCTCTGTCTTATTTTTTCTATTCCTAGCATATCTTGCTGTGTTGACCGGGGTGTTTTTTTTAATGAGCTGTGGTCCTCAACTAACTGGTTAAATAAAGGTTAAATAAAGGTTAAATAAATACATTCCTCTAAGGACCACTCGCGCCCATCTTCTTCTTTGGGATAATCGCATTCGCAACAATTATATGTGCATTCCGCCACCTAATGTGTATAATAAAGATCCCCAAAATAAAACAATCTGGGGGGGGGGGGGGGGGGGGAATAATAATATATATATATAATATTATATATATATATATACACTGCTCAAAAAAATAAAGGGAACACTTAAACAACACAATGTAACTCCAAGTCAATCATACTTCTGTGAAATCAAACTGTCCACTTAGGAAGCAACACTGATTGACAATAAATTTCACATGCTGTTGTGCAAATGGCATAGACAAAAGGTGGAAATTATAGGCAATTAGCAAGACACCCCCAATAAAGGAGTGGTTCTGCAGGTGGTGACCACAGACCACTTCTCAGTTCCTATGCTTCCTGGCTGATGTTTTGGTCACTTTTGAATGCTGGCGGTGCTTTCACTCTAGTGGTAGCATGAGACGGAGTCTACAACCCACACAAGTGGCTCAGGTAGTGCAGCTCATCCAGGATGGCACATCAATGCGAGCTGTGGCAAGAAGGTTTGCTGTGTCTGTCAGCGTAGTGTCCAGAGCATGGAGGCGCTACCAGGAGACAGGCCAGTACATCAGGAGACGTGGAGGAGGCCGTAGGAGGGCAACAACACAGCAGCAGGACCGCTACCTCCGCCTTTGTGCAAGGAGGAGCACTGCCAGAGCCCTGCAAAATGACCTCCAGCAGGCCACAAGGGTGCTGCTCAGCCCCCTCCTTTACTCCCTGTTCAGCCATGACTGCGTGGCCATCAACTCAATCATCAAGTTTGCAGACGACACAACAGTAGTGGGCTTGATTACCAACAATGACAAGACAGCTTACAGGGAGGAGGTGAGGGCACTCGGAGTTTGGTGTCAGGAAAACAACCTCTCACTCAACGTTAACAAAACAAAGGAGATGATTGTGGACTTCAGGAAACAGCAGAGGGAGCACCCCCCTATCCACACCGACGGAACAGCAGTGGAGAAAGTGGAATGTTTTAAGTTCCTCGGCGTACACATCACAGACAATCTGAAATGGTCCACCCACACAGACAGTGTGGTGAAAGGCACAGCAGCGCCTCTTCAACCTCAGGAGGCTGAAGAAATTTGGCTTGTCACATAAAACCCTCACAAACTTTTACAGATGCACAATTGAGAGCATCCTGTCGGGCTGTACCACCGCATGGTACGGCAACTGCACAGGCCTCAACCGCAAGGCTCTCCAGAGGGTGGTGCTGTCTGCACAACACATCACTACCTGCCCTCCAGGACACCTACAGCACCCGATGTCACAGGAAGGTCAAAAAGATCATCAAGAACAACAACCACCCGAGCCACTGCCTGTTCACCCCACTATCATCCAGAAGGCGAGGTCAGTACAGGTGCATCAAAGCTGGGACCGAGAGACTGAAAAACAGCTTCTATCTCAAGGCCATCAGAATGTTAAACAGCCATCACTAACACAGAGAGGCTGCTGCCTACATACAGAGTTGAAATCATTGGCCACTTTAATAAATGGATCACTAGTCACTTTAAATAATGTCACTTTAATAATGTTTACCCCTCTTACATTACTCATCTCATATGTTTATACTGTATTTTATACCATCTACTGCATCTTGCCTATGCTGCTCGGTCATCGCTCATCCATATATTTATATGTACATATTCTTATTCCATCCCTTTAGATTTGTGTGTATTAGGTAGTTGTTGTGGAATTTGATTAGTTGTTAGATATTACTGCACTGTCGGAACTAGAAGCATTTCGCTACACTACGCTACAAATTAACATCTGCTAACCATATGTGACCAATCAAATTTTATTTTATTTTATTTTACATATGCTGAACACTTGTTGGCTGCTTTTCCTTCCCTCTACGGTCCAACTCATCCCAAACCATCTCAATTGGATTGAGGTTGGGTGATTGTGGAGGCCAGGTCATCTGATGCAGCACTCCATCACTCTCCTTCTTGGTCAAATAGCCCTTACACAGCCTAGAGGTGTGTTTTGGGTCATGTCTTGTTGAAAAACAAATGATAGTCCCACTAAGCACAAACCAGATGAGATGGCATATCGCTGCAGAATGCTGTGGTAGCCATGCTGGTTAAGTGTGCCTTGAATTCTAAATAAATCACTGACAGTGTCACCAGCAAAGCATCCCCACACCATCACACCACCTTATCCATGCTTCACGGTGGGAACCACACATGCGGAGATCATCCGTTCACCTACTCTGCGTCTCACAAAGACACGGCAGTTGGAACCAAATATCTCAAATTTGTACTCATCAGATCAAAGGACATATTTCCACCGGTCTAATGTCCATTGCTCATGTTTCTAGACCCAAGCAAGTCTCTTCTTATTGGTGTCCTTTAGTAGTGGTTTCTTTGCAGCAAATCGACCATTAAGGCCTGATTCACGCAGTCTCCTCTGAACAGTTGATGTTGAGATGTGTCTGTTACTTGTACTCTGTGAAGCATTTATTTGGGCTGCAATCTGAGGTGCAGTTAACTCTAATGAACTTATCTTGTGCAGCAGAGGTAACTCTGGGTCTTCCTTACCTGTGGCGGTCCTCATGAGAGCCAGTTTCAGCATAGCTCTTGATGGTTTTTGAGACCGCACTTGGAGAAACTTTCAAAGTTCTTGAAATTTCCCAAATTGACTGACCATGTCTTAAAGTAATGATGGACTGTCATTTGTCTTTGCTTATTTGAGCTGGTCATGCCATAATATGGACTTGGTTTTTTACCAAATAGGGCTATCTTCTGTATACCACCCCTACCTTGTCACAACACAACTGATTGGCTCAAATGCATTAAGAAGGAAAGAAATTCCACAAATTCACTTTTAACAAGGCACACATGTTAATTGAAATGCATTCCAGGTGACTACCTCATGAAGCTGGTTGAGAGAATGCCTAGACTGTACTAAGCTGTCATCAAGGCAAATGGTGGCTACTTTGAAGAATATAAAATATATTTTTTTTTATAAACACTTTTTTGGTTACTACATGATTTCATATGTGTTATTTCATCATTTTGATGTCTTTACTTTTTTATTCTACAATGTAGAAAATAGTACAAATAAAGAAAAACCCTTAAATGAGTAGTTGTGTCCGAACTTTTGACTGGTACTGTGTCTATATAATCTATCAATAGCAACATTTTTATTAAACTAAGTCAGCCTGCTTTTCTAACAACATTCTAATTAGGTCTCTACTCAGGCTCAGAAGGATTCTGTGAGGGCGGGACATTTTCTGGCGACAGTAGTCCAAGCAGTGCTTCTGCTGTGAAGCGTTGGAGGCCCAAAAACGTGTTGGCTGCAGATACTGTATAATGATGTCCAGCTTCTTGGACTTCTTGTACAGTACAGTACAGTACAGTAACAGTGGTTATAAATGCTACAAAATCCACCTTCATTACAATAAGTGTATCCAGATCACTTGATTGACGTACAACATTTGCAACTGGTTGTAGTCCGTCCATTGCCATATCTTCTTCAGCACTGTGGCCTCTTTCCCCTTCAACTCTCTTCACCACCTGTAGGAGACATTTTACATTCACAGACTCCTCAATAACATACTCTTTCCGTCTGCAAACACTTGACACGTGGGCAAACCTTTTACACTTCTTGCATTGCATCAGGTTTTTCACGAACGCTCTCACGTGGTATCTTATATATCCCATCTTTACATAGGTTGGTAGATACTCTTCATCAAACATCAATAATACAGATAAACTTTGCTCCTTTTCCCCGTTCTTCATACAGGTCAAGCGCCATGCGTCTATGGCAACTGTCGGATGCATGGTGCTCTTGACAGAAATGTTCTTTCTTGCCTTGCATTGGTGTAGTGTGAGTGTTGTCTTGTTATTCCTCAGCACTGTTGTGGAGTACAACGTCTGTGCAGGTGCCTTATTTTGTGCAGAGGGAGAGAGCTCCCGTCTCACTTTGTTCATTGTGCCGACTAAGCTTGTTTTATTTCCAAGCAACTTGTTCGCCATTGACAGTGAAGTGAAGAAATTGTCCATGGTGACATTTTTCCCTTTGCCAACGTAAGGTACCTCAAGCCTCGTCACCACATTCTCCGACACTCGCTCACCTGCTGTCTGATGTGGATCTTTTCCAAAACGGCGTCCGTTCCTCTCTCCTATCTCACCGTTTCATTTGGTGGTGGCGCCGGCTCCTGCTCAGTGCGCACCGTTCAGGCTTTTTACCACTTAGGGCTTGGAGGTGAAGGTTCGGGCTGGGGCTCAGAACCAGAAGAATAATCATCGGAGATGTCGTGATTCATTTCTTCCCTGCCATCTGAGTCGTTATCATTCAGATCTCGTAGCAGCGCTAACGGAGCATGTGCATCCATTCCCCTTGGTCTTCTTGCCACTGTAAATTACACACACTCTCACTGTGTACTCCAAGTAGACCAGAGTAGACTGATTGGATTGGGTGGACTGATATAGGGTACATAACATTTTGAGATTATAATTAGAATATACCAATAAAATAGAATGGCCCGCCCTGTTCCTCATTCGCAATAGGTAATTACATAATTAGGCATTGCCCACTTCCCCTTGCTCATTAACTCACCCATTCACCCCCTTTCCACCCATCATAGTTTACTTAATTTATTTCTGTTGTTATATGTGTGAAATTACTTTCGGTATAGTTTAAGTTCAGTTTTGAGACAATTATCGGAGTGATTATCACCTGGCCACTGAACCTTCCAATGTCTGTAGAATGAGCAGAGCGGGCCCTACTGTCTGGAGAATGAGCGGAGCAGGCCCTACTGTCGGGAGAATGAGCGGAGCAGGCCCTACTGTCTGGAGAATGAGCGGAGCAGGCCCTACTGTCTGGAGAATGAGCGGAGCAGGCCCTACTGTCAGGAGAATGAGCGGAGCAGGCCCTACTGTCTGGAGAATGAGCGGAGCAGGCCCTACTGTCTGGAGAATGAGCGGAGCAGGCCCTACTGTCAGGAGAATGAGCGGAGCAGGCCCTACTGTCTGGAGAATGAGCGGAGCAGGCCCTACTGTCAGGAGAATGAGGGGAGCAGGCCCTACAGTCAGGAGAATGAGCGGAGCAGGCCCTACTGTTGGGAGAATGAGCGGAGCAGGCCCTACTGTCGGGAGAATGAGCGGAGCAGGCCCTACTGTCAGGAGAATGAGCGGAGCAGGCCCTACTGTTGGGAGAATGAGCGGAGCAGGCCCTACTGTCGGGAGAATGAGCGGAGCAGGCCCTACTGTCGGGAGAATGAGCGGAGCAGGCCCTACAGTCAGGAGAATGAGCGGAGCAGGCCCTACTGTTGGGAGAATGAGCGGAGCAGGCCCTACTGTCGGGAGAATGAGCGGAGCAGGCCCTACTGTCTGGAGAATGAGGGGAGCAGGCCCTACTGTCTGGAGAATGAGCGGAGCAGGCCCTACAGTCAGGAGAATGAGCGGAGCAGGCCCTACTGTCAGGAGAATGAGGGGAGCAGGCCCTACTGTCGGGAGAATGAGCGGAGCAGGCCCTACAGTCAGGAGAATGAGCGGAGCAGGCCCTACTGTCAGGAGAATGAGGGGAGCAGGCCCTACTGTCAGGAGAATGAGCGGAGCAGGCCCTACTGTCGGGAGAATGAGCGGAGCAGGCCCTACTGTCTGGAGAATGAGCGGAGCAGGCCCTACTGTCAGGAGAATGAGGGGAGCAGGCCCTACTGTCGGGAGAATGAGCGGAGCAGGCCCTACTGTCTGGAGAATGAGGGGTAACGGGGGAAAACCATTCAAATAATGACATGCCCTCCTTAAACTGGTAACAACTCCAGTTCTGTTTGTGATATTATGATTCTAACAACGGCAGTGTGTTATATAGACTTATTTAGGAAGAGAACGGAGGGGGACTTTAAAAATGACAAAGTAATTAAATAAATTCATGATAAGTTAATAAGTTAATGAGCAGTCGAAATGACTGCTTTAGCGGTTCTAGTGTTAACTACTCCTGGAATTATTTTCCTAAGTTATACACTATTAATGTCCAACGGGACGCCAGAGATAACACCTTTTACCAGTGCCCTGCTCCGAAAATCAAAGCTGTCCACTGCATGCATAGATAATTTTGCGAGCCACGATGCGCGCTCCTTTTGCTCTTTAGATATACACGATATCAACACCATACCGCTACTGGTTACTTTGACTGAATCCACTTTTCTCAACGCCTTCTTCACCATCCTCGTGACTTCAAAAGGGCTTCCCAAATTAACATCCTTATCCAAAAAAACGCACTCCAACAAGCAACGATTCATCAGACTCGTTATCCACAACCATTTCCCCCTTTTTGTTCCATTCTTGGACTTCACTGTTGTCCACTCATCCTTCTCACTAACTGTACTCAACGTGCTCTCAGCTTCAAACAACACTTCTGCTACCGCCATCTCAACCTCTCTCCACTGTCTGCTGGCTAGCTACCTCCCGCTCTCACGAGACTCACGACAACACGATTTGATTTGGGGAACACAAATTGATTTGGGGAAACAGAACTACTATTGGCCAACTCTCTCCCATCTTGCCCTGCTACTTCCTATATGCTAATTACACAGTACCACCCACTCCAGCTGAGTGAAGCATGCTAGGTAGCAGGTCACTACTGAAGAGAACAGCTGCTATGGAGTCACAAGGCCTGAACTGTGACCCCCTAGTCAAAAGGATGCAAAATGCTGATGAAATGTGTCATTAATACCTCTCTTATTGCTGAGTCATGCCGAGGTGTATTTATGTGAAGGGTTGTCATTCAGATGGAAAGCGTTCATGATATGCTTTAGTACCATTACATGTTGAAATGTATTATTCTGTACACTACTGTTCACTACTGCCTCAACCACAGGCTGACCTGTACACATTCAAATAAAAGGGAAAGCCACTTAGTCTAGTACAGGGTTCCCTAACTGGCGAACAGCGGGCTGAATTTCACCCTGAAACTAGTTGATGATCCCAGCCCTAGTAGTTCAGCTGTGACTTGTACAGAAACACGAATGTGTGCATTTGATGTAATTGCGGAAGTTGCGTGCAAGAGAGTGTGGGCAATATACTGTGTTAGAAAGGGTTTGTGTGTTTTCTATCAGTGCGAGTTGTGTGTGTGTTTTTTTTCTCCAGTGTCAGTGTGTCAATGCCTGTGTGTTGTGTGAGGTGGCTGGTGAAATGAGATAGACTCCTCTATCACAATAGCCACTGGCTCAGTGACGGCGTCTGTATGAGCTGGGCTCCGAGGCTGTGCCCACGCACGCTCCTCCACCCAGGTGGAAAATGAAGATACGTGGAGCTCTTATCTGGCTGGAAGTCCACATCACTATCCCTTATCCCTTCCCTGGAAAGTATAAGGATGAATGGTATAAACCCTGGGATAATTAAGTCCCTCTAGATTGATCATGTGTGTGTGTCGGTGTTGCGTTCCCCCTCCGCAGTGCTGGACTGTCCTGCGCTGACCCTACAGAACTCTCGTAGTCTAGACACTCTGTCAGACCTGAAGCTGCAGCGTCTGGAGGTGGAGCTAGAGGGGGCGCGGCACCAGGCCCAGGGGGCGTGTCAGAGGGAACAGGAAGTGAAGGCCGAGTGTGAGAGACTGCAGGAGGAGCTGAAACAGATCCAGAACAACCACATAGAGAGGGTCAGTGGACAACACACACACACCTAACACACACACACCTAACACACTGGTACGTCTTACAAACTGGTACATTCTCCCTCTATTTTCTAAAGCATAGTCAGTTCTGTCTAACTCTTGTTCTCGCTTGGCTCTTGCTTCGAGCACCTGCATGCTAATCTGTTTTCCCGCTCTACTTCAGCAGGAAATGACATCGTCGTGTGAGCAGTGTGATGTGGAGTGGATCAAGAAGGTGGGAGATGAGCAGTAAGTGAAGACAACAACCATTTACTGTGTGACACCTCCATAAGACCTGCAACCTTTTAGACTGCGAGAGAGAGACACGGAGAGAGAGACACGGAGAGAGAGACACGGCGAGAGATAAGAGGGAGAGAATAGTAGTAAACAGTAACGTTTCACAAAAAAAATGTATTCAGATTTTTCAGAGGGTGCACCCTCAGCACCCCTCCTTCCCGCGGCTATGCCCATAAGCCTTGCACTGGATAATTATGTGAACCTCAGTCTCTTTCAATGTGGGGAACAGACTTGTGATGAGGAGCCTAGTTGTGTGTTGTGTGGTAATATATAATACAACAATAGAGGGCAGTGTGGGCACAAGAGCTTCCTGACATACAGCAGTCGTCATTTGTTGTTTCTCAGAGGAACCAAAACTCACGCTGTGGACCCCTGTTGAATACCCCTGTCCTAGACACAGTCACGCCACACACAGCTCGCCCACAAGCTAGTGCAAATCCACACTCACGACAAGTTTGAGGGGAGTGAAATGCAAAACACTGTTTCGATAAGAAAGTGGAAGTAAAGTGTATGGCAGAGTGGCTAAGGTTGAGTGTGCTAGAGGCCTGGGAGGGGAAGCCTACTACTTTTCCAGTCACTTCTTGCTTTCCTATCCTTACTCACCAACCTACCTGCTAGCTGTTATTTTCTTTCTGAATGGCCGCTGACTTCTTGTAAGTGCTCTCATTTATTGTAAATGGCTCAGATTCATGTGGAACTGGTCATGTGTGTTGCATGTTCTGGCGAGCAACAGTTTGGCCCTCACAGACACTTATAATTGGCTTCAAACGGTCAGGACAAATGTAGAGATTATTGAATGCGTTAATTTGATTGTGTAGATTGTTCTGGAATGAACTTGACTTGGTTGACATAATTGCTGACAATTGTAATTGCTTTGTTCAGTTGCATAGTATGGAGATCACATTTTCAATGTAAAACAAATTCAGAAAGACAAAGAGCCAACTGTAAGGAACAACACATAATATACAGTAGATCATGTGTTATCACAGCCACTGGGGAAAAACTGGTTGAATCAACATTATTTCATCCCCAAAAATCTACCGATGATGTTATTAAATCAACTCGAAAAACTGATTGGTTTTGCAAAAAGTCATCAACGTAAGGGCATTTTGTCTTTTTTTCACCCAACTTTTAACCTAAATCCAATGACATGGTGATATTTTTTGTGGATTTCACGTTGAATTCATGTAAATTGGCAACTCAACCGAAACTAGACATTGAACTGAAGTCTGTGCCCAGTGGGTAGCTTCTGACACTGTGTAGGCTGTGGACATGAGTCGAAAGCCAGCACTCATTTAGTGGTTATCTTCATCAGAGACCTAAAGAGGGCTATGGGGCCTCATTACCTCTGCCTCTGCAACTTTATGTACCAGAATTTGTCATCCATTGCTTTTTCTTATGAAATATCATTGACCAAATGGAACTTTTACTGAGAAATGATATGGTGTATGTACGTATATGTTGAGTTGTATTTAGGATCTGCGTTTCTTACAGTTGAGTGAGAGCAGACAGGCCGTACTCAATAGCAGAGCAAAATAGATATTAGAGCATACAGGCCAAGAAACTGTGTAGTAGTTACAGAAACAGCAAGCCTACAGTCCATACTCTCTAATATGTGTTCAGAGGTCAAATCCAGCTCATACGGCCCACACACGCACTTCATCTCCCACACACAACCAGCATATAGATGGGCTGTCATGAATTTCTTCCTCGCTATATAACAGTCATCATCTTTCCTCCTACACGGGCGCACGCACGCACACACACACACACACACACACAGAAAAGGCGTGCACGAAAACACATACACACACAGATGTGTGTTTCTGTTCCATGTATTTGAAATATACATTTGATTTACTTCTGAGTATTTTGTATTTTGTATTACACTGTGCTGAACTACACTCCAATGTATTTTGTAACAAGAGACTTTCGAGAGTTGCATTTTGTATTTTCAAAATACTAAATACTTTTCAATACCCTTTTTTTATAGCGATTCACCATTTTGTGGCCCTCGTTCACCCTGCATTGGTATCAGAAGTCTGATGGCACTATGGTGTGATAAGAGTGTCTACTAAAGGAACTAAATATAAATGTACATTTAAAAATGAACAATTGCATATCATGCTGAATATGAATCTAATGAGCTCTGCCCCGAAACAAGGCCAATAATAAACCCAGTGTGCTTTGCAGTTCATTTTGGTATGTTAATTTAATACATACACAGTACATTTACATTTTGGTCATTTATCAGACACTCTTATCCAGTGACTTACAGTCAGTGCATTCTAAGTCAGATCAACAACAACATATCACAGTCATAGCAAATAAAATGTGTCTATAACTGTTACAGAGAATGTTGTTGCTGTTTGGGCTGGCTTCTTGCAAATGTATTTCTGTATTTTAAAATACAATATACATGTATTTTAATTAAATACATTTCGAAATACAAGTATTTTGTAGTTTATTTTGATATATTGAGCTTGGTATTGGTATTTTGTAATTGTATTTTGTCATTTTTGCCAATCCTTGTACACACACAGACTCAAAACCTTCCAAAAAGCTTTTACAAAACAAAGAGGGATGCAGCGCATTGAAGTCTTGGCAGTGTTTATGAACCAACAGAGGTGTTCACACATAAGATATTGCACAAGGTGCTGTGAGTGAGATGTGTTGCTTTCCAAGCCGTCTTTTCAAAGATTGTCAAAAGGCACAGGCGACGTTGAGACTTGTGTGAGCCGAAGTGTGAAAAGGAAGAGTTCCGTATGTCAAAACAGTCAATAAGTACAGTTCTGTGTGAAAAAATGGCGAGAGACTGGAAACTGTCACTCAGACATTCACCTTGGACTGTAAAAGAAGGTAAGGGGATTTCAACTCAAAGTGAATACAGGTACTTCCATATACATGAAAGAGTTGGATAGAGGCAGTTGGGAAGAAGAGGACTGTTTTTTCCCCCAATGTCATCAATGGTTTCCACAGTTCCTGTACGTTATGGAGGATCTATTGTATTTTCAGATTGTTGTGAAGGTGTTGGTGGAGAGTTATAATGAAGGGGCTTTAATAGCCCACTCTGTCTGGGTCACGCATAAATGTAGGGGTAGGCCTGTCTGAACAACTGATTCTACTGACTAACTGGTGGAACTTATGAATGCAATGTCTCTGTGGCCAAAATGACAGAATTTTGTGGAATGCTACCTTTTCATACATCTTTAAATAGAAATTAAATGAATTGATTCTTAGATAAACATTGAGATGTTCCATAGCTGTGGTTAATTTGTGGTGGCAGCATCATTCTCCTGAAAAATAAATGGTGAAGACCGATTACTATCGAGGGAAATGGAAAAGATTCACAATAATGACAAGTGATGACTGTAATTTCCATTATCTGATGGTTTGGTGATGTTTACTGGTTAAAAAAATCCATGCAACATGTGATATGTTTTATATTGGTACTGCATGTGCTTCCCTCTCCCTTCTACGCACAGTGGGTTGTGAGAGTACTCAAAATTTGAGACTTCTCATGGCCATATAGAATTATTACAATTGCTCAATTTCTGGTCGTGCAGTTGAAGTACAGTGGGGAGAACAAGTATTTGATGTACTCCAGATTTTGCAGGTTTTCCTACTCACAAAGCATGTAGAGGTCTGTAATTTTTTATCATTTGCAAACAAAGGTTTCTGTACCAAATATTAAGTTCTGCTTTTCTGATGTATCAAATACTTATGTCGTGCAATAAAATGCAAATAAATTACTTAAAAATCATACAATGTGATTTTCTGGATTTTAGATTCTGTCTCTCACAGTTGAAGTGTACCTATGATAAAAATTACAGACCTCTACATGCTTTGTAAGTAGGAAAACCTGCAAAATCGGCAGTGTATCAAATACTTGTTCTCCCCACTGTATATGGGAAGTCGGTGTTTGTCTGACACCATATTTCTCTTATCTTCCACCATCACTATGTAGAGGAAGCGGAGTCAGATTCAAGTAAAACACAGAAGGTTTTATTGAAATGAGTTTGAGAGTGCAGATAAGCTTTATCAGATCTGTTTGGGTACACATTGGCAGCTATCTTCCTCCCTCCTCCCCATTTTAAAACGTTGTATGACGTTTGTGGCGATATACCTGGTAGAAATTATAATACTATACGTGGTTCATACAGTATAGTTCATGATCTTTGTCGTTTGGCTAAATACAGTAATTGTTTCTCTTCGGGATAAAGATCTTAGGCTTGTGTGCGGCTGTTCGGCCACGGAAACCCATTTCATGAAGCTCCTGAAAACAGTTATTGTGCTGTTAAGTTGCTTCCAGAGGCAGTTTGGAACTCTATAGTGAGTGTTGCAACCGAGGAAAGACAATTTTTACATGCTATGCGCTTCAGTACAAGGCAGTTCAGTTCTGTGAGCTTGTGTGGCCTACCACTTCACGGCTAAACCGTTGTTGCTCCTAGATTTTCCACTTCACAATAACAGTGTTGACTGGGGCAGCTCAAGCAGGGAAGAAATTTGACGAACTGACTTGTTGAAAAAGTGGCATCCTATGACGGTACCACGTTGAAAGTCACTGAGCTCTTCAGTAAGGCCATTCTACTGCCAATGGAGATTGCATGACTGTGTGCTCAATTTTATACACCTGTCAGCAACAGGTGTAGCTGAAATAGCCGAATCCACTAACATCTAGTCCAAAGCCTTCCCAGAAGAGTGAAGGATGTTATAGCAGCAAAGGGGGGACCAACTCCATATTAATGCCAATGATTTTGGAATGAGATATTCAACAAGCAGGTGTCCACGTATCTAGCTACAACCAGGACTGACCTGAGAAAAGACTGCGTTTCCACTAATGCGATTCTGCTAACGAGATAAAAGATGTACTCTCTATTTTTCAATGCAGTCTGATTTACCACACCTCTTAATTTTATCGTCTGTAAAATAAAATAAACTTAAAACTTGGCTGAGGTAGGTCAAATAAAAGGTCAAATAAATCACACAGCAAATACCAATAGGCTGCGTTTACACAGCAGACCAATTCTGATCTTTTTTCAGTAATTGGACTTCTGACCAATCACATCAGCTCCAGAAAAATATCTGATGTGAAAAGATCTGATATGATTGGTCAAAAGACCAATTAGTGGAAAAAAGATCAGAAATTATCTCTTTTCTTTTTTAAAGCTTCACATTTTCCATAACTAGCACCTCACGCAATAGGACGTGTGTTCATTTTCTGTCATATCACCATATTATCTACCACCATCATCAATGTTCAAGTAAATCACAAGAGTCTTATGTGAAATTGTTTTTTGAGCTCAGATAAGCTATGTTTTATCAGATCATAGGCTGGATAGCGCATACACACTGCTGCCATCTACCACAACCACTGCTTTTTCGCTCTTTTTATGTTTTCAAATACCACCTGTGTTGCCTTGTGACAGAGTTGTTTGAAATAGCTGCCTCGTTACCATGGAAAATGCCTGGGTGTAATGTTGAGGCAGCTGGCTGTCTGCTTTACGTCTGACTACTTTACAACGGTGTGATTCATGTGTGATTAATATGATTGGTATTCAAAAAAATACTCTATATTATGCAATGATATCAACAATGTAATTGGTATACAGTCAATCTGGAGATGAGAAAGGAATGCATCTAGGAACTGCTTAAATAGACGTATGATAGATGTCAAGTGTAAATAACCATAGACATTTTGAAAACTAGAATGCATTTAGTCAGGTAACCTCAGTGTGTACACACATTTGAAAGTAATATCAGTAGAATGATTTCAAAGGGGGATTTTGATTGTTTGATTGGTTGGTTGGTTGGTTGATTGGTTGATCAACTCGATTCTTTCCCCCTGCAGGGTGAATTTGGCACTAGCCTACACAGAGCTAACTGAGGAGTTGGGACGTCTGCAGAAACTGAGCTCCAAACAGAAAGAGATCCTGAAGAAGACCTCCCAGGAGCATCATAGCCCGGGTTAGTAACATCGCTAGAGAATGATATATGGCCCACATTTACAGGCTAGCCCAGGTTAGCAACATACCTTCAGAAGTTTACATCTTAATAAAATGTATTTAAAAAATCGTTTAAAAAAACGTCTTAAAAACTTTTTTTTAAATATCCTTTAAACCTGACCATGACGTCACAAAATACTCTATAATAACGTTGTTGCAACCAGTTTTGTCCGCTGGGAACATTTACAACTTTCAAACTGCAGCGCCTTTTGTCTTCCTCTGTCATATCAACAGCTACCTCTTTACCACAAACCCCAACCCAAAAAGGTGTTTCAATGCATGCTTTTTTTTTACAGACACTGGGAAGGGTAATGAACAAGCTATATGCATACATCTTAAAAGCAGCATTGTCATGCTCACCTTACAAAACAATACTTGCTTTGTTGCTGTCACAGTACCCAACCTGACACACAACACACATCACAGGATGGGAGAAGCACAGGGGCTGCTGCAGAGCAACACCCCTGGAGCAATTACAGACAAAGAGCTTTGCTCAAGGGCACAACGGAGGTAGGGAGGATATGGGACATACAGTATACTATGGCTTACAGCTCACTCCCTCAGCTTGGGAATTTTAACCGGAAAAGATAGGAATGAACTAGACTATCAAGGAACTGGAATTAGTGAGGTCGGGCACTGATGTTTGGTGATTAGGCTCGCAGTCGACGTTCCAATTCATCCCTAAGGTGTTCGATGGGACTGAGGTCAGGGCTTTGTGCAGGCCAGTGAAGTTCTTCTACACCGATCTTGACAAATAATTTCTGTATGGACCTCGCTTTGTGCACGGGGGCAATGTCATGCTGAAACAGGAAAGGGCCTTCCCCAAACTGTTGACACAAAGTTCGAAGCACAGAATCGTCTAGAATGTCATTGTATACTGGAACTAAGGGACCTAGGCCAAACCATGAAAAACAGCCCCAGACCATTATTCTTCCTCCACCCAAACTTTACAGTTGGCACTACGCATTGGAGCAGGTTGCGTTCCCCTGGCATCCGCCAAACCCAGATTTGTCCGTCGGACTGCCAGATGGTGAACCATGATTCCTCACTACAGAGAATGCGTTTCCACTGCTCCAGAGTCCAATGGCAGCGAGCTTTACACCACAGCCGACGCTTGGCATTGCACATGGGGATCTTAGGCTTGTGTGCGGCTGTTCGGCCATGGAAACCCATTTCACCATTTTCCCAGCTCCTGAAAACAGTTATTGTGCTGAAGTTGCTTTCAGAGGCAGTTTGGAACTCGGTAGTGAGTGTTGCAACCGAGGACAGACGATTTTTACATGCTATGCGCTTCAGCACGAGGCAGTTCAGTTCTGTGAGCTTGTGTGGCCTACCACTTCACGGCTGAACCGTTGTTGCTCCTAGACTTTCCACTTCACAATAGCAGTGTTGACTGGGGCAGCTCAAGCAGGGAAGAAATTTGACGAACTGACTTGTTGAAAAAGTGGCATCCTATGACGGTGCCACGTTGAAAGTCACTGAGCTCTTCAGTAAGGCCATTCTACTGCCAATGTTTGTCTATGGAGTTTGCATGGCTGTGTGCTCCATTGTGTACACCTGTCAGCAACGGGTGTAGCTGAAATAGCCGAATCCACTCATTTTAAGGGGTGTCCACATACTTTGGTACGGAAAAATGGAAAAAGTCAAGGGGTCTGAATACTTTCTGAATGCACTGTATAGTGTAAAGTAAGTAGGCCTACAGCAGTTTTTTTACTCTCCTGGGGTTGCAGAGCTACATATACAGTACAGATGTAGGATCTTAATTTGAGCCAGTTTGCTCCAGCAGGAAAATAATCCTGCAGCAACAGGAAATGTGAATTATTACATGAATTATAATTCATTATAATTGATACATGTTTTGTTAGGGAAAATGAAGTCTGGCATTTTGAAGTAGAAATTACAAACTCTAGAAGCCTTTTTAAACCTTGAATACACTACAAGTTTGCTATGCAGGACAATTCTTATCAACAAAAGAGTGATCAAATTAAGATCCTACATCTGTATGTGTGCTGAAATACATACGTTCTCTCCTCAAGTCTCTGTTTTCTCAAGTCTCTGTTTTCTCTCTATTTCAAGACTCTGTGGAGAGTTCAAGAACACCATTTACCCTTTTTTCACTCAACCGCAGAACCATAAATGTTTCCCCTTTGAGATGCTTCTGATTCATCGATGCACCCATCTTTTTTTTTTTGCTAAATTGCTGATAGCTGTCGCAAGATTACAGGAAGCATCTCATACTGTACTGTAAAATGTGTCAACATTCAATTAGATCTGTCTTAGGTGAGGGGAAAATAATGTATTCAAAAATGTATTTTTTTTGCCTATCTTGTCGAGTGCGCTGCTTGTGGAGAATTGATTTATGCTTTGTGATCAGACAAACATATTTGCATTGCAAATCCAGAGCAACACAGCGTGTCTGACGCACTGTAGAAAGAAGTAGAGAAATATTATTCAGGAAAATAGCATAATGTGATATGGTAGATATGAAAGATTTTCTTAATTATCAAAAATATATTTCATTCTGTGTTATTGCTAGAGACTTTACCAGACAAAAACTCCTCCTGGCCCTAGTTACTTCTCATACAGATCACTCAGTTGTCACAGAGAATTTTCCTGCACAACAGAAAATACTCATTGTAGTGTATTTGAGGTTTTAAAAGGCTTCTAAAGTTTGTAATTTCGACTTAAAAATGTCAGACTTGATTTGCCCTAACAAAAATGTATCAACCCCTACAAAAATGTCCATTAATTATAATCCACATTTCCTGCAGGATTACTTTCCTTCTGTGTGAAATGGAAATGTGTTTTTTTGGATATACAAACTCCCCCAGAGAGTGGGGTCACAGCCATTTTTAATAGCAACTCTGGAGCAATTAGGGCCTTGCTAAAGGGCAGATTGACAGAATCGAACTAGCAACGTTGCGTTTACTGGCCCAACGCTATAACCGCTAGGCAACCTGCCAACCACCTGTATGTACAGTGCATTCAGAAAGTATTCAGAACCCTTCCCTTTTTCCACATTTTGTTACATTACAGCCTTATTTTAAAATGTGTTAAATATATTTTTTTCTCAATCTACACACAATACCCCATGATGACAAAGCGAAAACAGTTTTTTATTTTTTTATTTTAGCTAATTTATTAAAAATAGAAAACAGAAATACCTTATTTACATAACTATACAGACTCTTTGCTATGAGACTCGAAATTGAGCTCAGGTGCATCCTGTTTCCATTGACCATCCCTGAGATGTTTCTACAACTTCATTGGACTCCACCTGTGGTAAATTCAGTTGATTGGACATTATTTGGAAAGGCACACACCTGTCCCACAGTTGTCAGAGCAAAAACCAAGCCAGGTCGAATACATTTTTAAAAAAAATCAATTTTAGAATAAGGCTGTATTGTAATAAAGTGGGAAAAGTCAAGGGGTCTGAATACTTTCTGAATGCACTGTACTTATGAGTAACAAGTAACAACAGGCTTTAGTCCTATTTTGGCGAGATGTAATAACTTTTGTCTTCCAGAGACAGTCTTGTGTGCTGCTCCCTGACTCCCCCTGTCTCTTCTGTTTCCTCAGTCCAACGCCAATCCCACCCCCCATCTCCCATTCATCACCAACGCCACTCCCCTGTGCCCCAGCGCCACTCCCCCATCCCGCCCCAGCACCACTCCCCCATCCCCCAGCGTCGCTCCCCAGTTCTCCAGCCACAGCGCCTCTCCCCGGACATGCACCGACGCTCGCCCCTGCTGGATATCAATGATGGGCCCGCCTCCTACTCCTGCCGGCCAGCCAGCCACCACCTGAGGGCTAGCTTCCAGGGCCGTCGCAGCTACTCCGAGGTCGCTGACCCTTCGGCCTACCAGCGGCCGCCACGCCTCAGCCTGGACCCCGTATCCACCCTGCCCAAGCCCCGGCCCTACAGGGACTCCAGCTACTCCAAGCAGCATCAGCAGCACCAGCATGGAGGCTCCCAGCATGGGGGGTCCCCCCACAGAGGAGGCCAGCTCAGAGGTTCCCAGTCTGGGCTGCAGAGGGCCGGCAGCGAGGTGGGCCTCCACGAAAGTTCCCGCCACTCTCGAGAGCTGCCCTTCCCCCTGTCCGAGGTCTCTCCGAGGTCTCACCTGCACTTTGAGCCCCTGCCACCCCCCACGCCCGCCCCCCAGCTGCCGCAGTCCTCTGAAGACGAGGAGGAGTGGACCTGCCCGCACCCCATCAGCCCCCCACGGACGCTGGGCGTGCCCAACAATGTGTCTCCTCATGGGGTCATGAGGGGGCCGGCGTCCTGCTCGCCCTTCCCCATCCCCTCCAGACCCAACACCCTGACCTGCCACCCGCCAAATTACCTGCACACAGAGCACGCCCAGTCCTGGCCCTCCATCAATGTGAGTCACACGCACACTCTATCCCAAATATACTGTAGAATATCATTATTCTATCACAACAAATCTCTAAAATTGTAAAATGGGTTAGCAAGGTTAGCTTGTTATCCCCCTCAATCAAAATATGTATTTGAAAGAGAACTGCCCTTGACTTATTAATGCCTTCCTGCACTGTGCTATTTAATGGGAAATGCTCTGTGTCACATGACATTTGTTCTAATGCACCTTTACATATGAGCTTATTTTCTTCATGAAATTACCTAAATGGTCCAAATATTATAACTGATAGTTGCCATAGACCAGGGCTGCCCAACCCTCTTCCTGGAGATCTACCGTCCTGTAGGTTTTCAGTCCAACCCTAATTTAGCATATTTGATGCAGCTAATAAGTAGAATCAGGTGTGTTAAATTAGGGTTGGACTGAAAACCCAGTTCTCGAGGACGAGGGTTGAGCAGCCCTGCCATAGAACCACACTGCTTGTTGACCTGAATGCTGTGTGTGTGTGCTTTGGATACAGCTGTGGATGGAGACAGAAGAGAGTGACATGAGGAGCTGCCCTCTATGCCAGCTCATCTTCCCCATTGGTTACCCTGACGACGCCCTCATCAAGCACATCGACTCGCACCTTGAGAACAGCAAGATCTGATCGCCATGGCAGCACTGCACCCTCTTTTTAGTTGCTACAATTTTTTACTTATTGTGGCGTTATTTTAGGTTTTGTTACGTTTTTAAGCTGGCTAGCTTTTGTTTGACAATACTTGAGGGCTTTTTGTGGGCTTATTAGCATGTTTGGAAAAATAGGTCGTTTTGGAAATTACATTGATGGCGTTGAGGTTCATGACAGACAATTTCCTTGACAGACGCAAGATCAGGGACATTCCAGGCAACTTGCAGTCCATTTGTTTTTATATCTCACACTTTACCAGTACTACTTGCTGTAAAGCGTCCTGCTTTACTTTCCTCTCTACCTATGTACAGCAATACAGACCAACACAATGAATTCCTGGAATTATTTGGGTGACTCTAATGGATAGATCCAGTCAGTTTTTTCTTCAGGGCTTTACGATGTGCAGTCAGAGGTCAGAGTTATGTTATGGAGAGAGGATGGCTGTGTTAATTGTGTGTAGAAATGAATTTGTCCTGCAGGGCGGGCATGTAGTTGGCGTGACGACCTCGCTGTAGTGGAGTGGAAGGAACACATAGGCAGTTAATCTTTAGGCTTGTGGCCTGATCAAAACTCTATATGAATCTTAGCACCTTAAATTAACCTAAATGAGGCTATATTAAAGCATAATCCCCCCCCCCCCCCTAAATTTTCCATTTAATGTGTAGTTTGATATATCTGTTCAGTAACAAGTAAAAAGAATCTTAAGATATATTTTCTATTTTTTTCTCCAAATGATAATGTGTCACACATGTATTATGTTGGTGACATTTGACCCTCACAGGCGTACACACAGCTGTATATAGATAGTAGGAAAGGAGGACTCCTTATAGGGAAGAGCGCAGGGAAAATATTTGTATATGATAACAGTGATTCAACTGGGAGTCTCTAGTCTTCCTGAAGAAACAACCTGAAAACACTTATAGTGGAACACTATTTATCACTTTTGTCCAAAAGAAAACATTTCTCAATCCTTACAGTCCAACATTGGCACACTTAGTATTTTGTATCTTATACAAAGATATTTCAAATATAACCTCCAAAATTCAGAGTGAGTGTTCGGGGTAATATTATGGAATCGTTTTTTTTATTGAGTCGAATATGTTGTACATAATTGTTATCTGACGTTTTGGTGAGACACAGTGGCTGCGTTTACACATGTCAAAACACACCAATCATAATGTAACAGATCAGAATTGGGCTGCCTGTGTATATACAGCCAATGTGAATGTGTCAATGTGTATCCATCAATGCATTTAGGTGGTTGTCAATTTTGGACAAGATTATATTCAGAATTCACCAACATGGCAAGTTGAACAATGAAATAACACAAGGGCCATACATTGATTTGAGCAAATCAGTGGCCTTTTATAAACCACAAATATTCTATACTGTTATGTATATTCATATATCACTCTGTGTAAAACTTTTAAAGCTGTGTACAGACAGGTATTGTAAGCCTAATGCAAGTTCTTCTGTGGTCAATAACTTTAATCAGGACATCTGCTATTAATCATCTCTATTATCCTGGCTACCAATTTAAAATATACACAGAAAAATCATATTCTGCTATTAATCTATTTTATAACCTACTGGTTTGAAGTACCGTTCTTGCTAGCTTATCTTCAATCAATTTAACAACCTACATGACTAATACAGAATGCTGTTGATAAGCATTTAATATATTCTTGGCCCAATTTGTAATGTACCAAAGAAGAAATGTAGCACACCATAGTTTGGTTACTATAAGAGCTATATATATATATATAGTTTACTAAATATTCTATAGTAGGCCTACAAACGGGTGGAAAATTAACCAACTCACCTATGTAAAATCCTATGGTCATATGTAAAAAAAAAAAAACGCAGACACATTTTTACATCTCAAAATGATTTTACTTTGGGAACTCTGTTCCCACGCATTCCTGCCCCTGGTAGTACATCTATATTATCTTTTGAAGCTAACAATGATGTATATGATTGTGCAGTTAGAATAATGGTGTCAATTGCTAGCCAGCCCACACAAAGACAACATTGTCTGTCATTGGCTTTGTACAGAATGTCATGTTGGATTGTACCTTTTGATTACTTTGAATGAAGTACACTTTCATAACCAAAGAAACCTAGATTAGATTTATGTACAGGATATACACTTATCTCTCTTGATGATGACCAAGTATCAATTAAGCATATCATGTTCACACAGATATGAATGGAGAGATAATACACAGATATGAATGGAGAGATTATACATTGATATGAATGGAGAGATAATACACATATATGAATGGAGAGATGATACACGGATATGAATGGAGAGATTACTAAAATGTCAATGTAAATAGGAATGGAGAGATGATACTGTTTTAAGGAAAGCATTCATGACCAAAATATGTTGACCAGCAGCTGTAGTACATAGCAAACACGCCTATCAGCTCACAATGTTAAGCAGTCAAATGTATATACAGTATGTTGTTAATGTAATGGCCACACACACACACACACACACACACACACACACACACACACACACACACACACACACACACACACACACACACACACACACACACACACACACACACACACACACACACACACACATACACATGCACAGTCTGATTCTCAAACCACTATCCACAAAGAGGTAAGTTATGTAAAGATTTCCTCTCCTGCTTTTTTTTGTGCTGCAAATCCTCCGTCAAGTTTCAAATCAGATCAAACACTGACGTTGACAAAGTCTATAAACCCTCTTTCTAGCTTTGTGACTTATCTGATGATAACAGTAAACCCTTGCGTGGAAAAACCCTCTCTGCGGCACCCTCGACGACTGACTGATAAGAGCTCAACAGATCTTTCTAACAAGCTAAAGGGCCACTAATGAGGAAGAAGAATCACTATGGAGGTATTTTGTGCACCGCTGGATTTCAAGGACTTTCAACAACTTGTATTTAAAAATTAAAAATAGTTGCGTAAGGAGTTGTGACTTTTTCTTTCTGTATCTACATTTTCTGAAAAATAAACTGGAACTTGCACTGAAAGGACTCTCAGAATTGGTTGGTTTCACTTATGTAGAGATATGCAATAAATGCTATTTAGTAGTCAAGATAGCATTTATTGTGTACCTATACGTAATTCTTGTGTATCTCTATCTATCTCTATCTATTCAGAGATAAACAGTTGTCCAGGCCAGTCTCTACTAAGCTGCTGTGGTGTCTAATTTCCAACCTATCCCATCTATCTCTCCCAGAGCCACTCCAGACTGCAGAGCGGAATCTAAGCACAAGGGGGAAGCAGACAGTTGGAATCACATTGGGAATCACAATCCATCCTCTTTACTGTCTATTTTATAAGTTACAGATAGGCATGAACCCAATCTCTCTCACACATACAGTTCGTATTGTTATCCTTGCTGGGACCAAAGAATTGATTACCATCCAAAATCTTATTTTCCCTAACCCCTAACCCTTAATCTAAACAGCACCCTAACCTTAACCCTAACCCTAAAACTATACCTAACCCTAACTCCTAACCCTAATCCTAAACCTAACCTAAATGTCCCCACTTGTCAGAATTGTCCTTGTTTTAATATCCTTGTGAGGACTTCTGGTACCCACAAGGATAGTTAAACAAACAAAAAACACACACACACACAAGGTGTGTGATGAAATGTGTGTGCTGTGTTGCACTGTGGATGCTGCTGTCAGTGCAGCACAAGCAGTGGCTCATCAGCAGCTGTAATCAGACTCATTTGTTCCAGGCCCAGTGCTGACTATACACTGTGAGAGAGAGAGAGCTGAGCTACTTGTGACAGCATTTTCCTCACCACATCGAAAACATGTGCTGCCAATATGCCACACTATTTGAGAAGTAATCAACTTTGAGTAGAGCTCCGCTGTTGTATCAAGCTAAACAATTCCGATGATTCCACTATGGTTAAAGATGCACTATGCAGAAATCCCCCCGCCATTTCCTGGTTGCTAAAATTGTAATAGTTTCAGTTTATGTGACAAAACAAGCAAGTACAGTGTAGACTATCATCCTACCATCTAAACCGCTGTGAAATATATTTTCCATAACCAAAAATATTGTATTTTCAGCTGTTTGCAGCTGGTGTACAAAACCGAAAGTAAAAGACGCAAAAACAAAACTTAAGAACGGCAAGCATAGCAATAGCAACACATACAACAGATCTACCTCTTATTAGACTTGCTTTCAATGAGAATGACAGAGCTATAACACACATTTCTATGTGAATTTGGTCGGGTCACCCAAAAAGTTCCATATTGATGCTTTATTAAAGTGAGGTTGTTTGATAACTAGTTTGCATTGATAGTGTAATAAATGTATAGTGCGTTTAGGGGCCAGTATATTTGTTATGCTAAATTGCCAGCCAATTTACAACTCTCAGTCCGGTGTGATTGTTTGTTATTGGTGAATCTACGGAAAAACCTTTGCAGGACCACATAGGCCTACACTCCACCACAGCATACACCACCGTATATATAGAGAGCAAAAATGTCGCAGCTCTTGTTCTGTTCTGTTTCTTGCCTCCTCTGTAAAACAGAATAGCCTAAACTCCAGTTGTCACCTATTACAAATCAGACAAAAGCAAATTCACGTTTTTATGGAGACCTCAAACATGAGCAAATACACTTATGTTTATCCTCTGGTGTAGTATGTATTTCTGACGAAAAGCCCCTCTCTACCCCCACACCATACCTCCGTTTCCTAGCTTCAGCTCTCAACCTCGAGTCATACCTCAAGAACTCGAACACTCAAAGCACCCACCCATCCGGTCCTTCCTAACCACAAACCCATAGCAGAGCTGAGCACAGGAGGTGGACTGAAGAGCTACAGTAACAAGAAAACACATCTATTTACCCATTCAAATAGTGATACATGCCATACACTCGCTCTCTAATGAAAAACAACTCCTTAACACTGTAAGCACGCACACACACGCGTATATCTATATATATATACTCTGCATATCCTGTACTTTTTTCAGCCATCAGAAAAACATTTCACAAGTATTCCCAGATTTGTATACAAATTCTGAGAAGGCTTTCATGTATTCACCATTTGAACCCTTCTGGTTTTGTGCTTGAAGCTTTGCTGCCTTGTAAGCAGGGCCTAATATATATAATAGCCCTTACACAGCCTGGAGGAACACTTGGGTCATTGTCCTGTTAACATTCTTCAAAGTAGCGAAAAGTACATTTCTTAATGCTTTTGAGCGAATCAGTTGTGTTGTGACAAGGTAGGGTTGGTGTACAGAAGATAGCCCTATTTGGTAAAATACCAAGTCCATATATTGACAAGAACATCTCAAATAAGCAAAGACAAACGACAGACCATCATTACTTTAAGACATGAAGGTCAGTCAATACGGACAATTTAAATAACTTTGAGAGTTTCTTTAAGTGCAGTCCTAAAAACCATCAAGTGCTATGATGAAACTGGCTCTCATGAGGACCACCACAGGTAAGGAAGACCAAACGTTACCTCTGCTGCAGAGGATAAGTCAATTAGAGTTACCAGCCTCAGAAATTGCAGACCAAATAAATGCTTCACAGAGTTCAAGTAACAGACACATCTCAACGTCAACTGTTCAGAGGAGACTGAATCAGGCCTTCATTGTTAAATTGTTGCAAAGAAACCACTCCTAAAGGACACAAATAAGAAGAAGAGACTTGCTTGGACCAAGAAACACGAGCAATGGACATTAGACCGGTGGAAACCTGTTCTTTGGTCTGACGAGTCCGAATCTGAGATTTTTGGTTTCAACCACTGTGTCTTTGTGAGACGCAGAGTAGGTGAACGGATGATCTCAGCATGTGTAGTTCCCACCGTGAAGGATGGAGGAGGAGGTGTGATGGTGTGCTTTGCTGGTGGTGGTGCTTTGCTGGTGACACTGTCAGTGATTTATTTAGAATTCAAGGAACACTTAACCAGCATGGCTACCACAGCATTCTGCTGCGATATGTTGTTCCATCTTGTTTGCGCTTAGCGGGACTATCATTTGTTTTTCAACAGGACAATGACCCAACACACCTCCAGGCTGTGTAAGAGCTATTTGACCAAAAATAAGAGTGATGAAGTGCTGCATCAGATGACCTGGCCTCCACAATCACCCAACCTCAACCCAATTGAGATGGTTTGGGATGAGTTTGACCGCAGAGTGAAGGAAAAGCAGCCAACAAGTGCACAGCATATGTGGGAACTCCTTCGACTGTTGGAAAAGCAATCCAGGTGAAGAAGGTTGAGAGAATGCCAAGAGTGTGCAAAGCTGTCATCAAGGCAAAGGGTGGCTACTTTGAACAATCTCAAAAATAAAATATACCTTGATTTGTTTAACACTTTTTGGGGGTTTCTACATGATTCCATGTGTCATTTCATAGTTTTGATGTCTTCACTATTATTCTACAATGTAGAAAATAGTGAAAATAAAGAAAAACCCTTGAATAAGTAGCTGTGTCCAAACTTTTGACTGGCACTGTATATATTGGACTACAATAGGCTCCTAAACACACTTTCCAGTGGCAGACTGATTCACCCAATGATGATCATGGTGGCAATAGCCAACAAGCTGTTCAATATTTGGTGCACGTGTTGCCCAAATTGCAGCCTTCCCGACTGTAGTCATACCGGTAACTCCCAAAATAAAGGAAACACTTGAGTAAATGAGGGATACAAAGTATATCTTATGGTGTGGGGTGAATTTTCCTGGCATGGTTTAGGTCCATTTGTAGAATCTATGCCAAGTCGCATTGAAGCTGTTCTGGCAGCTCGTGGTGGTCCAACGCCCTATTAAGACGCTTTTGTTGGTGTTTCCTTTATTATGGCCGATTCCTGTATGTGCTTGTGAAAAAACTTTATCCACAGTTCTTTTTTAGAAACTATTGATCCTCTGTGGCTAAATTATGTTCTCTGGTGTATTTTGAAGATTGAGAGCAGGCTTCTGCCTCAGCAGCAATTTGTATTCATATGAATTTGTGTAAAATGTTATTGTGGCCGTCCCAGCTGTGCCCTGGACACCATATGTGAATTAATTGCCCCCCATCTATCTTCAGAGCTCGTGCTGCTAGGTGAACAAAACTGGGACATGCTTAACACCCAGGCCATCCTACAATCTAAGCTTGATGCCCTCAATCTCACACAAATTATCAATGAACCCACCAGGTACAACCCCAAATCCATAAACACGGGCACCCTCATAGATATCATCTTAACCAACTTGCCCTCCAAATACACCTCTGCTGTTTTCAACCAAGATCTCAGCGATCACTGCCTCATTGCCTGCATCCGTAATGGGTCTGCGGTCAACCGACCACCCCTCATCACTGTCAAACGCTCCCTAAAACACTTCAGTGAGCAGGCCTTTCTAATCGACCTGGCCCGGGTATCCTGGAAGGATATTGACCTCATCCCGTCAGTAGAGGATGCCTGGTTATTCTTTAAAAGTGCCTTCCTCACCATCTTAAATAAGCATGCCCCATTCAAAAAAATTGGAACCAGGAACAGATATAGCCCATGGTTCTCTCTAGACCTGACTGCCCTTGACCAGCACAAAAACATCCTGTGGTGTTCTGCATTAGCATCGAATAGCGCCCGTGATATACAACCTTTCAGGGAACTTAGGAACCAATATACACAGGCAGTTAGGAATCTAAGACTAGCTTTTTCAAGCAGAAATTTGCATCCTGTAACACAATCTCAAAAAAGTTCTGGGACACTGTAAAGTCCATGGAGAATAAGAGCACCTCCTCCCAGCTGCCCACTGCACTGAGGCTAGGAAACACTGTCACCACCGATAAATCCACTATAAATTAGAATTTCAATAAGCATTTTTCTACAGCTGGCCATGCTTTCCACCTGGCTACCCCTACCCCGATCAACAGCCCTGCACCCCCCACAGCAACTCGCCCAAGCCTCCCCCATTTCTCCTTCACCCAAATCCAGATAGCTGATGTTCTGAAAGAGCTGCAAAATCTGGACCCCTACAAATCAGCCGGGCTAGACAATCTGGACCCTCTCTTTCTAAAATGATCTGCCGAAATTGTTGCAACCTCTATTACTAGCCTGTTCAACCTCTCTTTCGTACCGTCTGAGATTCCCAACGATTGGAAAGCTGCCGCGGTCATCCACCTCTTCAAAGGGGGAGACACTCTAGACCCAAACTGCTACAGACCTATATCTATCCTGCCCTGCCTTTCTAAGGTCTTCAAAGCCAAGTTAACAAACAGATTACCGACCATTTCGAATCCCACCGTACCTTCTCCGCTATGCAATCTGGTTTCAGAGCTGGTCATGGGTGCACCTCAGCCACGCTCAAGGTCCTAAACGATATCATAACCGCCATCAATAAGAGACATTACTGTGCAGCCGTATTCATCGACCTGGCCAAGGCTTTCGACTCTGTCAATCACCACATTCTTATCGGCAGACTCAACAGTCTTGGTTTCTCAAATGATTGCCTCGCCTGGTTCACCAACTACTTCTCTGATAGAGTTCAGTGTGTCAAATCGGAGGGCCTGTTGTCCGGACCTCTGGCAGTCTCTATGGGGGTGCCACAGGGTTCAATTCTCGGGCCGACTCTCTTCTCTGTATACATCAATGATGTTGCTCTTGCTGCGGGTGATTCTCTGATCCACCTCTACGCAGACGACACCATTCTGTATACCTCTGGCCCTTCTATGGACACTGTGTTAACTAACCTCCAGACGAGCTTCAATGCCATACAACTCTCCTTCCGTGGCCTCCAACTGCTCTTAAATGCAAGTAAAACTAAATGCATGCTCTTCAACCGATCACTGCCCGCACCTGCCCGCCCGACTAGCATCACTACTCTGGACGGTTCTGACTTAGAATATGTGGACAACTACAAATACCTAGGTGTCTGGTTAGACTGTAAACTCTCCTTCCAGACTCACATTAAGCATCTCCAATCCAAAATTAAAACTAGAATCGGCTTCCTATTTCGCAACAAAGCATCCTTCACTCATGCTGCCAAACATACCCTCGTAAAACTGACCATCCTACCGATCCTCAACTTCGGCGATGTCATTTACAAAATAGCCTCCAACACTCTACTCAACAAACTGGATGCAGTCTATCACAGTGCCATCCGTTTTGCCACCAAAGCCCCATATACTACCCACCACTGCGACCTGTACGCTCTCGTTGGCTGGCCCTCGCTTCATACTTGTCGCCAAACCCACTGGCTCCAGGTCATCTACAAGTTTCTGCTAGGTAAAGCCCTGCCTTATCTCAGCTCACTGGTCACCATAGCAGCATCCACCCGTAGCACGCACTCCAGCAGGTATATCTCACTGGTCACCCCCAAAGCCAATTTTTCCTTTGGCCGCCTTTCCTTCCAGTTCTCTGCTGCCAATGACTGGAACGAACTGCAAAAATCACTGAAGCTGGAGACTCATATCTCCCTCACTAGCATTAAGCACCAGCTGTCAGAGCAGCTCACAGATCACTGCACCTGTACATAGCCCATCTGTAAACAGCCCATCTATCAACCTCATCCCCATACTGTATTTATTTATTTATCTTGCTCCTTTGCACCCCAGTATCTCTACTTGCACATTCATCTTCTGCACATCTACCATTCCAGTGTTTAATTGCTATATTGTAATTACCTTGCCATCATGGCCTATTTATTGCCTTACCTCCCTTATCCTACCTCATTTGCACACACTGTATATAGACTTTTTCTACTGTATTATTGACTGTATGTTTGTTTATTCCATGTGTAACTCTGTGTTGTTGTATGTGTCGAACTGCTTTGCTTTATCTTGGCCAGGGTCGCAGTTGCAAATGAGAACTTGTTCTCAACTAGCCTACCTGGTTAAATAAAGGTGAAATAAAAAAAATAAAAAAAATTGCTGTTCTTTATGTGCAGAATTCTATTTAGCGACTATAAAGCGGTGCTACCACTAAGAATAAACAATGTCACACTTCAGCAAGTGATACTTCAACTGTTAGAACAACAATGTGCTATATATGGGTTGGGGAGTTGCATGTTAGACATGTTTTTCATATTTTCATATTTAAGTAATTTCATTCAACATATCAAACAAGCTGTATATCAATACATGTATTCGTTTTTGAATAAATACACTACATGCCCAAAAGTATGTGGAGACCGGCACATCGGACATCTCATTCCAAAATCATAGGCATTAATATGGAGTTAGCCCCCCCTTTGCTGCTATAACAGCCTCCACTCTTCTGGGAAGGTTTTCCACTAGATGTTGGAACATTGCTGCGGGGACTTGCTTCCATTCAGCCACAAGAGCATTAGTGAGGTTGGGAACTGATGTTGGGAAATTAGGCCTGGCTAGCAGTCCAATTCATCCCAAAGGTGTTCGATAGAGTTGAGGTTAGGGCTCTGTGCAGGCCAGTAAAGTTCTTCCACACCGATCTCCAAAAAACATTTCTCTATGGACTTAGCTTTCTGCACGGGGGCATTGTCATGCTGAAACAGGAAAGGGCCTTCCCCAAACTGTTGCCACAAAGGTGGAAGCACAGAATTTTCTAGAATGTCATTGTATGCTGTAGTGTTAAGATTTCCCTTCACTGGAACTAAAGGGCCTAGCCCAAACCATGAAAAACAGACCCAGACCATTATTCCTCCTCCACCAAACTTTACAGTTGGCACTATGCATTCAGGCAGGTAGCGTTCTGCTGGCATCCGCCAAACCCAGATTCATCCGTCGGACTGACAGATGGTAAAGCGTGATTCTTCACTCCAGAGAATGGGTTTCCAGTGCTCCAGAGTCCAATGGTGGCGAGCTTTACACAACTCCAGCCGACGCTTGGCATTGCACATGGTGATCTTAGGCTTGTGTCCGGCTGCTCGGCCATGGAAACCCATTTCATTAAGCTCCCGACAAGCAAGTCCTGTACTGATGTTACTTCCAGAGGAAGTTTGGAACTTGTAGTATTTGCATTTATTTTGTATTTCTTATGGATCACCATAAGAAATATCCCATACTCTTCCTGGGGTCCAGCAAAATTAAGACAGTTTATACAATTTTAAAAACATTCAAATACATTCAGACCGTGTGCCCTCAGGCCCCTACTCCACCACTACCACTTATATACAGTACAAAATCCATGTATGTGGTGAGTGTTGCAACCGAGGATAGACGATTTTTACGTGTTTCAGCACGGTCCCATTCTGTGAGCTTGTGTGGCCTTACCATTTCGCGGCTGAGCTGTTGTTTCTCCTAGACGTTTCCACTTCAGAGTAATAGCCCTTAAAGTTGACCAGGGCAGCTCTAGCAGGGCAGAAATTTGACGAACTGACTTGTTGGAAAGGTGGCATCCTATGATGGTGCCACGTTGAAAGTCACTGAGCTCTTCAGTAAGGCATTTATACTGCCAATGTTTGTCTATGGAGATTGCATGGCTGTGTGTTCGATTTTATACACCTGTCAGCAACAGGTGTGGCTGAAATAGCTGAGTCCACTAATTTGAAAGGGTGTCCACATACTTTTGTATATAAAGTGTATATTTGTATCTACTTTTATAATGTCATACTAGTGTGCACAACACCCTCTCAAATACAATAAATTAGAATGAAACGTACATCAATTAATCTTTTAAACGTTTTTAAAATACAGTATTTGAAGTGTGCTGTGGTTAGATGCTTAAAAAACTACACAATTTCCTTTAAACAACAACAACAAACAGAAGAAGAGAAGAGGTCATGGTGAGTTTAACACCGGTAAATGTTTTTGACACTGTTGTGGTCTGTCAGCTTTGCACCCTAAAGTTTGAAGAAAAATCTAAAAATGTGATCCTTCACATATTTCAAGTATGCAGAATGGGCCTAAGCACTTCAACAATTGGCTCTTCTCCATAATTCTCCAACAAATATACATTTGGTCGCAAAACACAAATATTACAAATATATTCAATAAGATGTTTTACAAAATGTATTGTTTTCAAATTCATTATTTGCTGTATGTAATACAACTACACTGAACAAAAATAAACGCAACATGTAAAGTGTTGTCCCATGTTTCATGAGCTGAAGTAAAAAATCCCAGAAATGTTCCATTCACACAAGAAGCTTATTTTTCTTAAATGTTGTGCACAAATTTCTTTACATCCCTGTCAGTGAGCATTTCTCCTTTGCCAAGATAATCCATCCACCTTAGAGGTGTGGCATATCAAGAAGCTGATTAAACAGCATGATCATTACACATTGTGCTGAGGACAATAAAAGGCCACTTTAAAATGTGCAGTTTTGTCACACCACACAATGCCACTGATGTCTCAAGTTTTGAGGGAACGTGCAATTGGCATGCTGACCGCAGGAATGTCCACCAGAGTTGTTGCCAGAGAATTGAATGTTAATTTCTCAACCATAAGCTGCCTCCAAAGTCGCTTTAGAGAATTTGGCAGTGCGTCCAACGGGCCTCACACCCGCAGACCAAGTGTAAACACACCAGCCAAGGACCTCTGCGGGATCGTCTGAGGGTAGGTGTGGGGGTGTTGAGAAGTATTTCTGTCTGTAATAAAGCCCTTTTGTGGGAAAAACTCATTCTGATTGTCTGGGCCAGGCTCCCCAGTGGGTGGGCCTATTCCTTCCCAGGCCCACCCATGGCTGCGCCCCTGCCCAGTCATGTGAAATCTATAGATTAGGACCTAATGAATTGAATTAAATTGACTGATTTCCTTATATGAACTGTAACTCAGTAAATTCCTTTAAATTGTTGCATGTTGCGTTTATGTTGTTGTTCAGTATAGATCAAAGTCAATACAAATCAGCCCTGTCAAAGGGAAATCAATAGGATGTGTTTTGCTACATTTTACATTTTAAAGTAGCAAAGGAAGAAAAGGAAGAAAATTGTTTTTTATTTAATTTAACCTTTATTTAACTAGGCTAGTCAGTTAAGAAAAATATATTTTTTCCAATGCCGGCCTACCCTGGCCAAACTTAACCCGGATGGCGCTGGGCCAATTGTGCGACGCCCTATGGGACTCCCAATCACAGCCTGTTGTGATACAGCCTGGAACTGAGCCAGGGTCTGTAGTGACACTTCTAACACTGAGATGCAGTGCCTTAGACCGCTGCACCACTCGGGAGCCCCAGTGTGTGCCCCTTAAATAGTAAACAGGAACTGAGTAAAGAGAAGCTGTGCTGTTCGACACATTTTTAACAACATTTCACCTCAGACAATAACATATTAATTACATTTAGCCTTAACGCTGTTATAATTGAGAGCAACGCCGCGGAATCAAAAATAGAAACAATTCTCACTTCTCTGTTAGTCATCTTCATCACAGGCTCTGAGTCAGCCCTAGCTTTTAGCTGTACAGCAAATAAACTATTTTGTTTTATTTTACAGTCTTTTATTTTACACTCATTTGGTATTTATAATATAATTACTTGTGTATATAAATAAATAAAATACTTGATAATTACTTGAAATGCGTAATAAGTAATTCCCTGGCCGTGGACCCACTCTATGAGGGTCTCTCAGGGAGAGTTGAGATATGCAAAAAACACATTTCCAATTCACACGTGTATAATACACACTTGTATAATACACACTTGTATATGTGTAAAATAGGACATATAGGACATATATAAGCTACCACCAAAGTATTATTATAATAAGTAATTCTTAGTACATAATTATTAACAACAAATCATAAGGACATTTCGCTGTTACTCATTTCTAAGTAATTTTCAGATGGTGACGGCAGAATGTGAGAGTTTGCAGCCCTGTCTCTGCTATCCAATGCTCCTCCTTTCACTACTGGCATGAATGTTCTGTCACATTGTGCTCTACCTCAAACAGAAACCACTGCCAGCCTTTCGCTGGGCTGAAAATGTTTCATACGATGATTAGTTAGTTGCAAAATATTTATTGTACTCTACACTCTTAATAATTGATTCAATGCTAAGCTATATTCAGCATTATGGCAGGTGTTGTCCCAATGGATCCCTGTCTTGTCCTGTATCCATGGCCAGAACATTCCACATTGCCCACTAGGTGGCCATTCAGAACACAACAACCACCTCACACATAACGAGGGCATCCTCCATCTCCACTGTCATCACAATATTTTGAACAGCACTCTATGATTGTCAACCATAACCAACAAAGTGTCTTAATAGGGTGTTGGATGCGACACCATTCTTCCATAAGAAATTCCAACATTTGGTGGTTTGTTGATGGTGGAGGAAAACGCTCTCTCAGGACCCATCCAGATTCTCCAATAAGTGTTAAATTGAGATCTGGTGACTGAGACACACGCACGCACGCACACACACACTTTAAACCCGAGTGGCGCAGTGGTTTGAAGCACTGTGTCGCAGTGCTAGAGGCGTCACTGCAGACCCTGGTTTGATCCCGGGCTGTATCACAACATGATACAGCATCGTCCTGGTTAGGGTTTGGCCGGTGCAGGCCAATGTATCTGAGAGTCACTACCTCTGACGTGCCCTCATCAGCATGTTAATTGCATGTTAATTGGAAACTGGCCCAGTCAAGAGTTTGAACCCTGGGTGCTGAGCCATGGTCAGTAAACACATGTTGGCATGAATGATAAGCTACACACACACACACACACACACACACACACACACACACACACACACACACACACACACACACACACACACACACACACACACACACACACACACACAGCTTTATTTTCGTAACATTTCAGGACTTTTTGTGAAGTAAAAGTGTTTGACTATTAAAAATCCTATTTTCCCTAAACACTAAACCTTAACCCTACCCCTTAACCTTAACCTCCAAAACCCTAACCCTAACCTTAACCCTAACCCCAAAACCTTGAACCTAACCCTTGAGCTGAAAATAGCATTTGAACAAATTCAGACATGAAAAAAGTCCTTACTTGTTTTCCCACCTTGTCAGGGCATTGGGGTGAATTGTCAGGGCATTGGGGTGAATTGTCAGGACATTGGGGTGAATTGTCAGGACATTGGGGTGAATTGTCAGGGCATTGGGGTGAATTGTCAGGACATTGGGGTGAATTGTTAGGACATTGGGGTGAATTGTCAGGGCATTGGGGTGAATTGTCAGGACATTGGGGTGAATTGTCAGGACATTGGGGTGAATTGTCAGGACATTGGGGTGAATTGTCAGGACATTGGGGTGAATTGTCAGGACATTGGGGTGAATTGTCAGGACATTGGGGTGAATTGTCAGGACATTGGGGTGAATTGTTAGGACATTGGGGTGAATTGTCAGGACATTGGGGTGAATTGTTAGGACATTGGGGTGAATTGTCAGGACATTGGGGTGAATTGTCAGGACATTGGGGTGAATTGTTAGGACATTGGGGTGAATTGTCAGGACATTGGGGTGAATTGTTAGGACATTGGGGTGAATTGTCAGGGCATTGGGGTGAATTGTCAGGACATTGGGGTGAATTGTCAGGACATTGGGGTGAATTGTTAGGACATTGGGGTGAATTGTCAGGACATTGGGGTGAATTGTTAGGACATTGGGGTGAATTGTCAGGGCATTGGGGTGAATTGTCAGGACATTGGGGTGAATTGTTAGGACATTGGGGTGAATTGTTTGGACATTGAGGTGAATTGTCAGGACATTGTGGTGAATTGTCAGGACATTGGGGTGAATTGTTAGGACATTGGGGTGAATTGTTTGGACATTGAGGTGAATTGTTAGGACATTGGGGTGAATTGTCAGGACATTGGGGTGAATTGTCAGGACATTGGGGTGAATTGTTAGGACATCGGGGTGAATTGTTTGGACATTGAGGTGAATTGTCAAGACATTGGGGTGAATTGTCAGGACATTGGGGTGAATTGTTAGGACATTGGGGTGAATTGTTTGGACATTGAGGTGAATTGTCAGGACATTGTGGTGAATTGTCAGGACATTGGGGTGAATTGTTAGGACATTGGGGTGAATTGTTTGGACATTGAGGTGAATTGTTAGGACATTGGGGTGAATTGTCAGGACATTGGGGTGAATTGTCAGGACATTGGGGTGAATTGTTAGGACATCGGGGTGAATTGTTTGGACATTGAGGTGAATTGTCAAGACATTGGGGTGAATTGTTAGGACATCGGGGTGAATTTTAGGACACTGGGGTAGGGAAACAAGTAGACACACACAATCACACCCAAGAACACTCGGGTAGAGGCGTAGAGCGTCGCAGTGACGCTGTGACCTGCGTTTGAACCTCTGACCTGTGTAACTCACCCCTATTGATGTCGGGCCACGCTCTCGCTCACTCACAGCATAGCGCTTCAGCAAGCACAGCATGGCCCAAGGGGCACCGGTCGTCAGAGTAGAGGGGGAGTGGGACGGGGCAGGGGAGGGAGGGATGGAGGGATGGATAGAGAGAGAGAGAGTCAAAACTTCAACCGTACAACCTTGAATTGGATTCTTACTGCCAAGGACTGCCAAGGACTACCCAGCAAAACAATAACCAGCAAAAAAAGCCACCCAACCTGCAAGTGAGTGAGTAGATGCTCAATCTGTAGCTACTTCCAAGGACTAGAAGCAAAGTAAAAATATTACAATTATCTCTAGATATCTTAATATAAGATGATACTTTCCTTTATGAAGTCCTGTCCTAAAGTGTGACGTGAGAGGTGTGAATGAAGAGGCCTCACACCCCTATGCGGAGGCCATCAAAGTACAGTTTCCCCAGAAGAAGAAACAATTATGCTGCACGTAAAGGGTAAAAAGATAAACTCCTCAAGGAAAATCCTGAGACACTACTTGCTGACTGTTACAAGAATGGAAACGTAACCTCATCTTCCACACAGACCAGCTCCTGGCATGGCGCAGTGCTATAAGAGCATACTACCCCGCTGTCAAGAGAGACTGTATTAACCCAGGGTAGAAACTCAGCACAACAATACCCCCTCAACCAGACCCGGAGAGATGTAGCGGGAGAGAGATGTGTCTGCACTCTGGACTGTGGTGACAAAACTCCAACAGGAGGGAGAGGAAAAACTGCCCAGCTGGAGGAGGAGAGGAGAGTGCTGGAGGAGGAGGTGAGAAAGCTGAGGTGCGACAATGAACAACTCATGAAAGAGCTGGCCATCCCTCAATAGAAGCCAACAGAACAGACCATTTCAAACCCCGACCACAGGCAGGACAGACAAGATAGGACCCACCAACCCATCAGATCACTCCTCCTAGCCCTCCCTGTCAGCCCCCCTGATAGCCATCCTGATACCCCCCCCCCCCCCACCCACACCCACTGAGGGCACACAAAAGCCAGAGATTGTTTCACCTAATAGACTGAAATGGGACATTTGTGCAGGAAAAAAACTCTTTCCTAAACACAAAGTGGATAAACTGTGGTGTCCAAACACCTGGCACGCCCTGGAGCTGCTGTCAGAGGACAGACTAGGGTCCCCCAGCCACATCATAATTCACACAGGCACAAACGACCTGAGGGCCCAGCAGGAAAGAGTGGCCACAGCACTCAAGGGAGTGATTGAAAAAGCTTCTTCCACTTTCCCTAACACATGAGTGGTCATCTCCACCCTGCTACCATGAAAAGACGTTCACCCTGCCACCATACAGAGGGTGAATGCAAGCATTTCCCATGACTGTACCTCGAAACCAATGTTTACTTGGCCCATCACCGCATCCCTAGATTTGGACAGCCTCTATGACTAGGCACACTTCTACAAGGCCATGGTCTCCCCCTTGGCCATGGTCTCCCCCTGCCAGGACCCTGAAAGACATTGCATTCAACCACAGCCCCAGCACCTCACACAGGAGCAACAGAGCGATGAGCATGCAGAGAACAGCTGGCAGGCATATTCACTGAAATGTTCAACCTCTCCTTGTCCCAGTCTGTAATCCCAACATGTTTTAAAATGACCACAATCATTCCTGTCCCCAAGAACTCTAAGGCTTCATGCCACAATGACTACCACCCTGTAGCACTCACTTCTGTAATCATGAAGTGCTTTGAGAGGCTGTTTATGGCACACATTAATTCCACCATCCCAGACACCCTAGACCCACTCCAATTTGCATACCGCCCAAACAGATCCATAGATGACGCAATCTCAATTGCTCTCCACACTTCCCTCACCCACCTACATAAGAGGAATACCTATGTTGAATGAATGAATGAATGCTGTTCATTGACTACAGCTCAGTATTCAACACCATTGTCCCCTCCAAGCTTGTCACCAAGCTTAGGACAATGAACATCTCCCTCTGCAACTGATCCTGGACTTCCTGACGGGGCGAAACCAGGTGGTGAGAGTAGGCAACATCACCTCTGACCACACTGACCCTCAACACAGGGGCCCCACAGGGGTGTGTGCTTAGTCCCCTCCTGTACTCCCTGTTCACCCACGACTACGTGGCCACGCTCAACTCCAACACCATCATTGTTACGCTCGTTGTCTGAATGAGTGGACCAAGGTGCAGCGTGGTAGGCGTACATCTACAACTTTATTCAATGAACACCGAAAAAACAAACAAATACAAACGAAACGTAAAGTTTAGTAGGGCTAAACAGCACAGTACCAAAACAAGATCCCACAAACTACAGGTGGGAAAAAGCTGCCTAAGTATGATCCCCAATCAGAGACAACGATAGACAGCTGCCTCTGATTGGGAACCATACCCGGCCAACAAAGAAATAGAAAACATAGATTGCCCACCCTGGTCACACCCTGACCTAACCAAATAGAGAATTTAAAGGATCTCTAAGGTCAGGGCGTGACAATCATCAAGTTTGCCGGCGACGATGAGTCAGCCTACAGGGAGGTGGTCAGTGACTTGGCAGTGTGGTGCCAGAGTAACAACCTCTCCTTCAACGTCAGTAAGACCAAGGAGCTGATCGTGGACTACAGGAAAGGGGGGAGCAATCACGCCCCCATCCACATCGACGGGTCTGCAGTGGAGCAGGTCGAGAGCTTTAAGTTCCTCGGTGTCCAAATCACTAAAGGCTTAAAATGGTCAAAACACACACAAACAGTCGTAAAGAAGGTGCAAACGCACCTCTTCCCCCTCAGGAGGTTGAAAAAGTTTGGCATGGGCCCTCAAATCTGCAAAAAAGTCTACAGCTGTACCATTGAGAGCATCTTGGGGCCTAGCTCCCTGCCATCCAGGACATCTATATCAAGGGGTGTGGTAGGAAGGCCTGGACAATTGTTAAAGGCTCCAACCACCAACCACTTGCATGGCAAGTGATACCGGTGCATCAAGTCTGACACCAACAGGCTCTTGAACAGCTTCTATCCCCAAGCAATAAGACTGATAAATAGCTAACAAAATAGCTACATGGACTATCTGAGTTAACCTTGTATCTTTATTGACCTATTGACCTCTATGCACACTCACAGGACCCTACACACACACCCACTCCATCAACTGCTCACTCACACATAATATGCACATACATTTATACTGACTCTACACACACACACACACCCACTCACATACAAGCTGTTGTTACTCTGTTTATCTTATATCCTGTTGCCTAGTCACCTTACCCCTATACATATCCCTGCACATTGTAAATACGGTATTGGAACTAATCCTGTATATAGTATGCTTACTTACTTACTTATTGTGTTCTTCATATTTCTTCTTATTTTTCGTGTGTTTTTTCTAGTATTACATTGTTATTGATTATTGGGTTTTGAGTTTTCAAGAAAGGCATTGAAACAGAAACTATATCCCCCCAATTGTCACACCCTGATCTGTTTCACCTGTCTTTGTGCTTGTCTCCACCCCCTTCCAGGTGTCACCCTTCTTCCCCATTATCCCCTGTGTGCTTATACCTGTGTTCTCTGTTTGTCTGTTGTCAGTTTGTTTTGTTTGTCAAGCCTACAAGCTGTTTTTCCTGTGCTCCTGTCTTTCTCTAGTTCCTGTTTTCTAGCTTTCCCGGTTTTTACCATTCTGCCTGCCCTGACCCTGAGCCTGCCTGCCGTTCTGTAACTTGTCACACCCCCCTGGATTACTGACCTCTGCCTGCCCTGACCCTGAGCCTGCCTGCCATTCTGTACCTTGTCACACCCCCCTGGACTACTAACCTCTGCCTGCCCTTGACCTGTTCTTTGCCTGCCCCCCTGTTTCTGTAATAAACTTTTGTTACTTCGAAACTGTCTGCATCTGGGTCTTCTCCTGAGCCTTGATACCAATAGAATCCTCATACTATTTAAAAAAAAACGTTTTATCCCCATTTTCGTGGTATCCAATTGGTAGTTACAGTCTTGTCCCATTGCTGCAACTCCCATACGGACTCAGGAGAGGCGAAGGTCGAGAGCCATGTGTCCCCCGAAACAAGACCCTGCCAAGCCACACTGCTTCTTGATACATTGCTTGCTTAACCCGGAAGCCAGCCGCACCAATGTGTCAGAGGAAACAGTGTACAACTGGAGACCGTAGTCGCTAGAGCGCGATAGGACAAGGGCATCCCAGCCATCCAAACCCTCCCCTAACCCGGACGATACTGGGCCAATCATGCACCGCCTCCGGTCGCGGCCGGATGCAACACAGCCTGGGATCAAACCCGGGTCTGTAGTGACGCCTCTGGCACTGCGATGCAGGGCCTCAGACCGCTGCGCCACTCGGGAGGCCCTACGTGGAGGTGACAACATCCCCTCCCCAATATGTCCCCCTAGACAAAAGTACGATAAAACAACCAACAAAAAGGGGCCACAACTCCTGCAGCTCTGTTGCACGCTGGGTCTGTACAAAGTTAATGGTAGGCTTTGAGGGGACACCTACGGTAGGTACACCTATAGTTTATCTCTTGGCAGTAGTACTGTGGACTACTTTATCACCGACCTCAACCCAGAGTCTCTCAGAGCATTCACAGTCAGCCCACTGTCACCCCTATCAGATCACAGCAAAATCATAATCTACTTGAACAGAGAGACAACTTCCCTCCGAGACAACTTCCTGAACAAAATGTTTCCCTGCAATAGTGAGTGTGCAAACTTAGCAGTAGGAAGCCTGAACAGTATATTTGACATATCAGAATATCAAAGTTAAATTCAGGCAGAAAACCTAAGGAAACTAACAACAATGAGAAATGGTTTGATGAAGAATTCAAAAACCTAAGAAAGAAATTGAGAAACCTATCCAACCAAAACATAGAGACCCAGAAAACCTTAGTTTATGCCTTCACTGTGGTGAAACACTAAAACAATACAGAAATACACTAAGAGAAAATAAGGAACATCATGTCAGAAATCAGCTCAATGTGACTGAAGAATCAAATCAATTCTGGGAAAATGTGAACACACTAACAAGCAACAATATGAAGATGCTGAGTGCTAACATTGAAAAGGTACTAAAAAAGTGATCAGGCATCAGTCCTTGCCCCGAAACAGGTACCCCTCATTGAGTCTTGTGTTAATCCACGTCCTCATTCAAGGCATAAAACAAATGGCAATCTTGTATCTATTCGATTTCAAGCCAACCATGAAAACCATGGCTATTTCATTCATAGGGTTATCTACTAAACATAACATGTTTGTGTTAGTGACTCTGATCTGAAATCCCGCAGCTGTGGCCTTGGACGGATTCATGCAAATGTAAAAAAAATATTTTTATTATAATTCTGCCTTCTCAATTTTTTATAATTACTGAGACTTGGTTAAAAAAGTCTGTGCCAGACTGATGTGTCTCTAAATGGACATAAGGTTTATAGATCTGACAGAGCTGGCAGAGGTGGGGGTGTTGCCATACTCATAAAGAACAACTTGAATGTTGATGTGTGTATCACCACCTCTGTCCCCAAGCAATTTGAATGTCTTGTCCTAACTAACGTTAGTGGGAGTTTATCGCTCTCCTTCAGCCCTCCCAATCGCTCATAGCAAATTGTCTGACTTGCTGTCTAGCTATGCTAAATCTGAATTATTCATATTGGGTGATCTTAACCTGGATTGGTGGATGCCAGTATCAGATAGACTGAAATATATTTGTACTGAGCTAAATTGATCTCAACTGAAAACTAAACCAACCCGCCCCAGCTTAAAACACTAGAAAAAATCTACTCTTTTGAATATAATTCTGACTAACACACCTCATGAGTATACAGAATATTTGAGACAGGGCTTTAATTCTAGATACATGGAAAGTGGGATGTCTATGGAAGGTGCGGAGCAACAGAAGGCCACCAGCAGAGGGGCTAAGGACCTTATAGATGGGGAAAGGGTCGATAAAACGTGGGGAAAGTTTGCTGGACTCCACCCAGAGGGGCAGATCCCGAATGGAAAGCCATACCCTCTGCCCAAGACAGTAGCGGGGAGCAGGGGTCCGGGAGTGGTCCGCCAGTCGTCAATACCTGGAGGTGGTCTTGAAAAGAGCGGCCGGGCTCTCTTCCAGGTACGGCGAAAGCGACGGAGGAACATCTGGGCAGAAGGTGTGCTGACCTCTGCCTCTTGCTCCGGGAAGAGCGGGGGCTGATATCCCAGGGAACACTCAAAAGGCGAGAGACCAGTAGCAGAACAGGGAAGGGTGTTGCGGGCATATTCCATCCACACGAGTTGCTGGCTCCAGGTGGTGGGATTGGTGGAAACGAGGCAACGAAGAGTTGTTTCCAGGTCCTGATTGGCTCCTTCTGACTGGCCGTTAGACTGGGATTGAAAACCAGGGGACAGGCTAGCCGACGACCCAATGAGGGTGCAGAACGCCTTCCAGAACCGGGATGAGAACTGAGGACCACGATCGGAGACCATGTCGACTGGAAGTCCATGGATCCAGAAGACGTGCTGCACTATGAGCTGGGCCGTCTCCTTAGCTGAGGGAAACTTAGGAAGGGTGATAAAATTGGCGGCTTTGGAAAACCTATCCACCACCGTGAGGATGGTGGTGTTGCCATCTGATGAAGGGAGACCCGTGACGAAGTCCAGGGATATATGGGACCAGGGGCGGTGAAGAACAGGGAGTGGTTGAAGGAGGCCAGCCAGAGCTTGCCGCGGAGTCTTGTTCTGCGCACACACAGTGCAGGCGGCAACGAACGTGGAGACATCAGGAACCATGGTGGGCCACCAAAAACGTTGTCGGACGAAAGCCAAGGTCCGACGTGAGAGTGCATCAGGCTTCACATTCTTGGACCCCGGGCGGTAGGAGATAGTGAAATGGAAATGAGTGAATAACCTCTTCGGGGGCGGTATTTTCACGTCCGGATGAAAAGCGTGCCCAAAGTAAACTGCCTGCTACTCAGGCCCAGAAGCTAGGATACGCATATAATTGGTAGATTTGGATAGAAAACACTCTAAAAGTATGTCTGTGAGTATAACAGAACATATTTGGCAGGCGAAACCCCGAGGACAAACCATCCAGGAATTTTTTGTTGTTGAGGTGACAGTGTTTTCAATGAGATTTCTATGTGGATCTAGATTTCTAAGGCACTTGCTTGCAGTTCCTATCACTTCCACTGGATGTCAACAGTCTTTAGAAATTGGTTGATGTTTTTCCTTTGAGAAATGAAGAAGTAGGGCTGTTCAGAACGAGGGTCAAGTCTAGTGTATTGTTGTGGTTGGGGTGCGCGACCTGAAAGCTACCTCCACTTTGTTTTTATCCGCTATTGAACGCAGTTTATCCCGTCTTCAATTTTATCGATTATTTATGTTAAAAAATACCTAAAGTTGTATTAGGAAAGTTGTTTGAAATGTTTGGATCAAGATTACAGGTAACTTATTAGATATTTTGTAGTCATGTTGCGCGAGTTGGAACCAGTGTTTTTTTTTTTATCAAACACGCCAAATAAATGGACATTTTGGAGATATAACGATGGAATTAATCGAACAAAAGGACCAATTATGATGTTTATGGGACATATTGGAGTGCCAACAGAGGAAGATCTTCAAAGGTAAGGCGCCTCTGTGAGAGAAACACCTGGCAAGTTCCAGAATCTCCAGCGTAGCGCTCCGGAGGAGGTAAGCAAGGTTCTCGGAACACCGGGTTAGGCTGGGAAGAAGCACCACTGGTGGCGGGAATGCTGAGAGTATGGGGAATTACTGTTGTGGCTTGCTGCCTAGTTGGGAATCGGCCGAATTGCTCCATCAATGTATTGCATGCATGGTCATGGCGTTCTGCCAGGGTATGGAGTCCCTCCATAAGGCTTTGCAGTAACTCCTCGTGTCTTCCAATGGTGGCTCCTTGGAAGGAGACAGCTTTGCGGAGCTGGTCCGAGTCTGCTGAGTCAGTCATGGCCAGTTTGTACTATCACGGCTAGAGGCCAGACCCAGATGCAGACACAGGAGGCGGATAGTACGAATCTCAGAGTTTATTACAGTACAAGGGGCTGGCAATCGGTAGGTCAAGGCAGGAAAAGAGTCGTAATCCATATCAGAGTCAGGCAGGTACAGGATGGCAGGCAGGATCAGGGTCAGGACAGGCACAAGGTCAGAACTGGGAAGAGTAGAAAAAAGCAAAAACTAGAGCACAGGAAATATCGGAACCCGCTGGTAGGCCTTGACGGGACAAGACGAACTGGCAAAAAAAACACGCAGCTATAAATACACATGAGGTAACGGGAGACACCTGGTAGGGGTTGGAGACAATCACAAGACAGGTGAAAAAGATCAGGGTGTGACAGTATGATTGGGAGGGTGTGTCCTCTATCTCTGATTCAGACCAGGCTGTTAAAGTAAGGGTAAAAGATGGATCTAACCCATGGTTCACGTATGAATTGTCTGAGAGTTCATGAAATATACTTAGCTTGGGCTAAGGCTAGATTGACTGATTCAACTTCTGACTGGCAGTCCTTCAGACATTTGAGAAATAGAATAGCCTGGTTAGAAACGTAACGTCAACATAATTCTTGAATTGTGTATCTGAAAGTGGTGGAAAATCTTTGAGACAAAAACCCTGCACCTCCTCCTTGCCACAGAAGGTTATGACAGCCTCTGGTCCCATAACAGACAAATATGACATTTGTGGTGCTTTTAATAACCATTTTGCTTCAGTTTCATCTATTTGAAAGAATTGTTTCTGAAAATACCTCAAGTTCAACTAGAGGGTCCTTTATTCATCTCTAAAAAATATAGCAGAGAATGATGCACTTCGAGGCACTCACTCTTTATTAAAAACATTTTATATAAATGATGTGTTAAGTGCCTTGTAAAAAGTGTATGTAAAAAAAAAAATCCCCAGGAGCTGATTCGCTTGATCCCTTTGTACTGCAGTTTCTGCCCCCCTCATTGTAGAACCCACATGTTGTATTCAACAATTGCTTCTGGTGCTATCCCTAAATTCTGGAAAGTGGCGCATGTCCTCCCCCCTTACAAAGGCGGGGATCCTTGTGACCTAGATTACTACCGCCCAATTTGTAAACTATCTTGCCTTGCAAAAATATTAGAATCACTGCCAATCTCTGAGCGAAGAATGTATTTAACTTCAAATGATTTTCTTAATGTGTATCAGTCTGGTTTTAGACTTGGACAAAGGACCGTTTCAGCAGCTACGCTTGTCTTAAATTATATATCAAATTGCTTAGATCATAGGAATCACAGTGCTGCCATATTTATAGACTTATCCAAGGCCTTTGATACTGTCAACCATCCCCTACTCATTCAAAGGTTGTCTGAAATGGGCCTTGACCAGGCGTCTTGCAAATAGTTTGGGAACTACCTGTCAGATAGGACACATTTTGATTTTGTCAAGTTACCTCAATATTACTAAAGGTGTCCTGCAGGGGTCGATTTTAGGACCTGTCTTCTTTACAATGTATATAAGTAATATTGGTCTATCTGCAAAAACCTTTAAGATTCATCTGTATGCAGATGACACTGTTATGTACGCTATTGCCCCCACGGCTGACCAGGCTATGTTGGAGTTGCAATCTTATTTTGTTGCCTTGCAGAAAGTCCTTGTTGATTTAAAATTGGTAATTAAAGGTTGGCTGGTCCTCATTAAAGTACCGTAGATCACTTCATTACTCCCTTTTTGTTTATAAAGCTCTACTATACAAGCTTCCGACTTACCTAACTTCATTGTTAAAATATAAAAACATGAGATATCGAACCCGTTCACAGGGTTGGTTAACTCTTGATATTCCTTAGGTTTCCACTGAACTAGGTAAATCCGCTTTTAGTTTAAACGCTCCAGTTCAAAATCCTGATGATGAATGAGTTCACAGAGGTGTGCAATTGTATTGATTGATTGACTTGAATCATTCCTTTATGATGCCTGTGATGTTTGTGATGTTATAATGTAATGTACTTGTTATTGTATCTTGTAATTTTATCTTTTATTTTATGTACTCATTGAAAATGAGACTCTGATCTCAGTTGGGCTCCCCCGATAAAATAAAAGTTAATAATCAAAAAAATATCCAACATGGAGATGGATAAACCACTTCTCCAACCTTTCACAAAAGAACTAAGAGCAAAAACATATACATGATAAATTAAAAACGTAGAATCAGCTACTAAAGAACCCAATGGATTCTCCAATTACATTAGATGAGCTAAAGGACAAAATACAAACCCTCCAACCGAAAAAGGCCTGTGGTGTTGATGGTATACTAAACAAAATGATAAAATATACAGACCACAAATTCAAATTGGCTATTCTTAAACTCTTCAACAATATCCTCAGCTCCGGCATCTTTCCCAATATTTGGAATCAAGGTCTGATCACCCCAGTCCACAAAAGTGGAGGCAAATTTGACCCCAATAATTACTGTGGAATCTGCATCAACAGCAATCTCAAAAATAAATCCTCTGCAGTTTCATCAACAGCAGACTCCAACATTTCCTCACTGAAAACAATGACCTGAGCAAATATCAAATTGGCTTATTATCAAAATACGACAGACCACGTATACACCCTGCACACCATTATTGACAACAACAAAAAAAAACTTCTCATGCTTTGTTGATTTCGAAAAAGCTTTTGACTCAATTTGGCATGAGGGTCTGCTATACCAATTGATGGTATTGGAGGAAAAACATATGACATTATAAAATAAACACACAGGTTTCTTTCCTCGGGCCATGGGGTGAGACAGGAGTGCATTGAGCCCCACCCTCTTCAACATACAGTGCATTCGGAAAGTATTCAGAACACTTCACTTTTCCACATTTTGTTACGTTACAGCCCTATTCAAAAATTTTACAGAAATATCCTATTTACATAAGCATTCGGACCCTTTGCTATGAGACTCGAAATTGAACTAAGGTGCATCCTGTTTCTATTTATCATCCTTGAGATGTTTCTACAACTTGATTGGAGGCCACCTGTGGGAAATTCAATTGATTAGACATGATTTGGAAAGGCACACAGCTATCTATATAAGGTCCCACAGTTGACAGTGCATGTCAGAGCAAAAACCAAGTCATAAGGTCGAAGGAATTGTCTGTTGACCTCTGAGACAGGATTGTGTCGAGGCACAGATATGGAGAAGGGTACCACATTTCTGCAGCATTGAAGGTACCCAAGAACACAGTGGCCGCCATCATTCTTAAACGGAAGAAGTTTGGAACCACCAAGACTCTTCCTAGAGCTGACCGCCCGGCCAAACTGAGCAATCGGGGAGAAGGGCCTAGGTCAGGTAGGTGACCAAGAACTGTATGGTCACTGACAGAGCTCCAGAGTTCCTCTGTGGAGATGGGAGAACCTTCCAGAAGGACAACCATCTCTGCAGCACTCCACCAATCAGGCCTTTATGGTAGAGTGGCCAGACGGAAGCCACTCCTTGGTAAAAGGCACATGACAGCCCACTTGGAGTTTGCCAAAAGGCACCTAAAGACTCTCAGACCATGGGAAACAAGATTCTCTGGTCTGATGAAACCAAGATTGAACCAAGTGTCATGTCTGGAGGAAACCTGGCACCATCCCTACGGTGAAGCATGTGGCAGGTGGCAGCATCATGCTGTGGGGTTGTTTAACAGCGGCAGGTACAGGGAGACCAGTCGGGATTGAGGGATAGATGAAGGGAGCACAGTACAGAGAGATCTTATATTATTGTTTTTTTCCCCTCATCAATCTACACACAATATCCCATAATGACAAAGCAAAAACAGGTTTTTAGAAATGTTTGCTGAAATAAAATAGGTATTCAGACCCTTTACTCAGTACTTTGTTGAAGCACCTATGGCAGCGATTACAGCCTCGAGTCTTCTTGGGTATGATGCTACAAGCTTGGCACACCTGTATTTGGGGAGTTTCTCCCATTCTTCTCTGCAGATCTTCTCAAGCTCTGTCAGGTTGGATGGGGAGCGTCGCTGCACAGTTATTTTCAGGTCTCTCCAGAGATCTTTGATCGGGTTCAAGTCTGGGCTCTGGCTGGGCCACTCAAGGACATTCAGAGACTTGTCCCGAAACGACTCCACCACTCTCATTGTACTTTGCTCCGTTCATCTTTGCCTCAATCTTGACTAGTCTCCCAGTCCCTGCCACTGAAAAACAACCCCACAGCATGATGCTGCCACTACCATATTTCACTGTAGGGATGGTGCCAGGTTTCCTCCAGATTTGTCGCTTGGCATTCAGGCCAAAGAGTTCAATCTTGGTTTCATCAGACCAGAGAATCCTGTTTCTCATTGTCTGAGAGTCCTTTAGGTGCCTTTTGGCAAACTCAAAGCGGGCTGTCATGTGCCTTTTACTGAGGAGTGGCTTCCGTTATTCCATAACAAGGCCATCACCTACAGAGAGATGAACCTAGAGAAGAGTCCCCTAAGCAAGCTGGAACAGACACGAACAGACCCCACAGAGCCCCAGGACAGCAACACAATTAGACCTAATCAAATTATGAGGAATTAAAAAGATAACAATTTGAAACACTGGAAAGAATCAACCAAAAGAACTGAGCATATTGGAATGTTATCTGGCCCTAAACAGAGAGTACACAGTGCCAGAATACCTGACCACTGTGACTGACCCATAATTAAGAAAATCCTTGACTATGTACAGATTCAGTGAGCATAGCCTTGCTATTGAGAGATGCTGCCATAGGCAGACTTGGCTCTCAAGAGAAGACAGCTTATGTGCACACCGCCCACAAAGTGAGGTGGAAACTGAGCTACACTTCCTAACCTCCTGCCAAATGTATTACCACATTAGAGATACATATTTCCCACAGATCACACAGAATTGTAAAACGAATCAAGCATTGATAAACTCATTTATCTGTTAGGTGAAATACCGCTGTGTGCAATCACAGCAGCAAGATTTGTGGCCCGTTGCCATAAGAAAGGGCAACCATTGGAGTACAAACAGCATTGTAAATGCCATCAATATTTATCTGTTTATCTTCCCCTACTATTCGTACTACAACTATTTGCACATTGCTAAAACACTAGCTGATAATATAACATGTATTTTTTATTGATGTTGTTTTGTGTCTTCTCACTTTTATTTTATTTTATTTTACTTGCTTTGGCAATGTAAACACGTTTCCCATGCCAAAAAAGCCCCATTGAATTGAGTTGAAAGACAGAGGAAGAGAGAGAGAGAGAGGGAGGGAGGGGAAATCATTAGTATGAAGATATACAGAACCTTTCTGAACCACTCAGAGCCATAGACTCGGGGGGATCTACCAAAACAAACAACTAGCTCCATATCCAGGAGTGCCATTCTTTATCCATTGTGAAAAACACTGTTTAGCGGTTTAAAGACCCTGCAACAACTCTGCTTTGGGTTCAAATAACATAAATCACAATGATGTTGTACCCTCAAGCCTGGAACTTGACCTCTCGTGCTCTAGCAATGATCTTCGAACGGCTTGTTTTCAGGAGTGTAGGCCTATCTTTACACTTGTAACTTTATTGTCAGATACAGTATGTAAGTGATTGTCACTTGAGGAATAGTAGGGCCATGTCCGCTGCCGTTTGGTGACAGCAGAGAGATATGAAAATGTCTGGGTGGTTATGTTGTTCGACTAGAGCCATTCCTTCTCATCATTAGGCGGCGCCGCATGGCAAACGGGTGGCGTAGGCCCTTTTTTTCAATGCGGCAGGTTCACAGCTCCGATCTGTCACCCTTCGCTCGCCCTAATGTGCGAAAGCAAGACGTGTTGCGCCTATTAGCACTTCCTGGCAAGGCTGGCACGCTGATCCCCCGTCCCCGGGGAGTCTGGCAATATGGTGCCGCGCGGTCACCGCCCGCCAGCCCAGGCTCCCGCTGTCACAACAAATCACGCATCCCCCCACCAACATTGTCACTGCCGCTGCCGCTGCTACCACAGCTCAGGCCACATCACAGCCAGTGTACTTGAACACCATGGAAGGGCCCACCCCATATATACAGACACCAGCATCAGGGGACACTGGGTAGAGCAGAGCAGCCTGTCAAGGTGGGCGGAAGTTCAAATCTTGGGTAAACATCTGTTATGAACATGAATAACTTCAACAGGAGGATGGCATAGATGAATAAATCAATTCTACAATGTAGAATGCACACAGACAGTTCTATCCAAACAAAACATTGAAACGGAAGACCGAAAGTGTCTCTGAAAGTCTATAATGTGTTAAGAGAGACACAATGGGGCCTCCCGAGTGTGTCACAACCGACCGTGACCGGGAGTCCCATCGGGCTGCGCACAATTGGCCCAGTGTCATCTGGATTAGGGGAGGGTTTGCTTGGCTCATCTAGCGACTCCTTGTGGTGGGCTGGGTGCCTGCAGGCTGACTTCGGTGATCAGTTGGGCGGTGTTTCCTCCGACACATTGGTGCGGCTAGCTTCCGGGTTAAGAGTTCCGGTGTTAAGAAGCACGGTTTGGCGGTTCATGTTTCGGAGGACGCATGACTCGACCTTCTCCTCTCCCAAGCCCGTTGGGGAGTTGCAGCGATGAGACACGATTGTAATTGGATCGCAATTGTATATCACAAAATTGTGGAGAAGGTCAGTAAGGTCTCTACTCATCCAGGAAAGACAGCGTAGCATTTCCATTGACTCTGTGGGTAAAAAGTGTACAAAACATTAAGAACCACTGCTCTTTCCATGACAGACTGAACAGGTGAATGCAGATGAAAGCTCTGATCCCTTATTGAATCCCTTGTAAAATGGACTTCAATCAGTGTAAATGAAGGGGAGGTGACAAAAAAAAAAAAACCTTGAGACAATTGAGACATGGATTGTGTATGTGTGCCATTCAGAGGGTGAATGAGCAAGACAAAATATATAAGATTTTTCACGCTCAACAGTTTCCCGTGTGTATCAAGAATGATCCACCACCCAAAAGACATTCAGACAGCTTGACACAACAGTGGGAAGCATTGGAGTCAACATGGGCCAGCATCTCAGTGGAACGCTTTCGACACCTTGTAGAGTCCATGCACCGACAAATTGAGGCTGTTCTGAGGGCAAAGGGGGATGCAACTCCATATTAGGAAGGTGTTCTTAATGGTTTGTACACTCAATGTACATGTGGGAAGAACCACAGCCTTTCCATTTCGTAGAAGACTAAAATGGCATCACTTTGTCACATTCAATGACAGAGTTCCCTTATCATTTGACTGCAAGTGATTTCTAACAGCAAGCTGGTGTTACACTTCCGTATGCTATCACGCTCTACCATCAGCATTTAGGAATGAATCGCATAAAGAAAAAAGTGTGAAAGGGTCATTTTTCTGCCAGAATGGCCGCAATTATATGATATTATACAAGTTGTGTTTTGTGTGAAATACTGCATCTGAATATAATTATACCCACACTTGGTTTGCATGGACAACTTAACATACACAACGAGAATAACGCAGTTCAGAACTGCTGAAAAATAACTCTCTTGGCTGTGAGCACAAAGATTGTGCAGAGGCATTGGAAAGCTCGAGCTAACCCACTGGGCAAAAACTGGTAGAATCAACGTTGTTTCCACGTCATTTCAACCAGAAAATTCAATGTGATGACGTTGAATCAACGTGGAAAACTGATTGGAAAGTCATCAACATAAGGGAATTTCAGCTTTTTTTCACCCAACTTTTAACACACATCTAAACTAGACGTTGAAATGATGTCTCTGCCCAGTGGGAGAGGACTGTTAAACATTCTGACAGCATCAGTTGAGGCTGCCTTACCTGCACTTAAAGGTCAATAAATACCTAACGCCGTATACCTAAAGTGAAGGTAGCATAAACCTATCCACATGTAACATGTAGATTTTCCTTAGCATACCCATCAAAAGTTGCAAAGTTGCAAAGTTACACCTCACTCTTCTATTTCTCAAGTTATTATGTAAAACCGATCATAACCGATGACAATTTCATGACGGATTTTTTTGGGGAGCATTGGGTCAACAAGATCACTCTCAATCACATAGATGTGCATGCTACTGTATGAGAGTTTATCCAACATGAGAAAGAAACGTAAGCGTCTCGTTGTGACACTATGGCTCCTAGCGTTGAGTAATACCCCCGAAAGGTGCCTCGTTATCCCAGCCATCACCGCTGCTCCTCCCTGCCACCGTGGCAGTACCCGCCGGGCACCGCACCGCGTGGCATGGGGCTGCTTCCTAGCCTCGAACGGCCAGGCAGGTTCTGACCTGAAATTAAATTGAGATTTACATCTGCCAGGGGTGGTGCCGGCCGGCCGGGCAGGGATATTAGAGCTGTGCGCTGGGAGCAGGGGCGGCCGGGGGGTGGCAGAGGGGGATGCAGAGGGGAGGGAATGGGGGTGGAGGTGGTGGGGGTTGTCTGCTGAACTGTCACAGCTCCACGCCTGGCTGGCCGCGCTCCTATTAACACTGCCGAGACAAAGGGGTGACACATTCCAGCCCGCAAGGGGCAGATATACACACACGTACACACACACATGCACCGGGTGCACACACACATTCAGGCGTATATACACTCCGACAGAAAACACACTCAAAACACAATATACAAACAATGATATAAACAACTGTCGCGCACAAAACCACGAACATATACACATGTGCACACTGACACATAAATCTATTGCTTGACTCACAGCAGGGGAGAGAGAAGCGTGGTGTGGGGGGGGGGGTCACACATCGACACAAACACACCAACACATCATGGTTCACAAACAGCTCGGCTGATGGATGGAGGGTGGTAGAAAGCGATGCCAGAGCATGACATGATTGAACTTTGGGACATCTCTGTTCTCGACAGCTTCAACAAGCAGAGGGCACCCGGTGGTCACCAGGGGCATGGCTTCGGTCAACGGGGGATGGTACAACTTCGGTCAACAGGGGGAGGGGAGGAGGCAGATATGGGAGAAGTGGGGGATGGGAGGGGGCACATGAGGCGTCAACGTGTCATCGTAATGTCAGCCGATGTCAAGTGTACTCATCGTTGGCTGTAATTTTCAGAGCAATTAGAGTGCTTTATATTGAGAACCTGGCTCACAAACAGAGGGGCTGGTTGGCTGTTGGATCGATCCTCACAGCAATGTAGAGAGACACACGCACAGACACACACGCCATCCTCACAAACGCTGCCAGCTAGTAGCACTTCCTTTGGCTGATTTCTAACTTTTCTCACTAGCTTTCATTCCAGTCTTCTGCAGCAGATGATCAGTTCTAGTTTTCTGCTGCAGATTTCTCACTTTTCTAGATTTCATTCCAGTTTTCTACTGCAGACGTTTCACTTTTCTGGTTTTCATTCCAGTTTTCTGCTGCAGATTCTGACTTTTCTCATTTTCATTCCAGTTTTCTGCTGCATATCAAAATCAAATCAAATCAAATGTTTTTGGTCGCATACACATATTTAGCAGATTGCTGGTTTTCCTAACAGTGATATTTTCGACAATACACACCAATACAATAAAAAAGTTAAAGAATGGAATTAAGAAAAATATAAATATTAGGACAAGCAATGTCGAAGTCCGGAGTATAAATATTAGGACAAGCAATGTCGAAGTCCGGAGTATAAATATATACACTGCTCAAAAAAATAAAGGGAACACTTAAACAACACAATGTAACTCCAAGTCAATCACACTTCTGTGAAATCAAACTGTCCACTTAGGAAGCCACACTGATTGACAATAAATTTCACATGCTGTTGTGCAAATGGAATAGACAAAAGGTGGAAATTATAGGCAATTAGCAAGACACCCCCAATAAAGGAGTGATTCTGCAGGTGGTGACCACAGACCACTTCTCAGTTCCTACGCTTCCTGGCTGATGTTTTGGTCACTTTTGAATGCTGGCGGTGCTCTCACTCTAGTGGTAGCATGAGACGGAGTCTACAACCCACACAAGTGGCTCAGGTAGTGCAGCTCATCCAGGATGGCACATCAATGCGAGCTGTGGCAAGAAGGTTTGCTGTGTCTGAGCGTAGTGTCCAGAGCATGGAGGCGCTACCAGGAGACAGGCCAGTACATCAAGAGACGTGGAGGAGGCCGTAGGAGGGCAACAACCCAGCAGCAGGACCGCTACCTCCGCCTTTGAGCAGGAGGAGCACTGCCAGAGCCCTGCAAAATGACCTCCAGCAGGCCACAAATGTGCATGTGTCTGCTCAAACGGTCAGAAACAGACTCCATGAGGGTGGTATGAGGGCCCGACGTCCACAGGTGGGGGTTGTGCTTACAGCCCAACACCGTGCAGGACGTTTGGCATTTGCCAGAGAACACCAAGATTGGCAAATTCGCCACTGGCGCCCTGTGCTCTTCACAGATGAAAGCAGGTTCACACTGAGCACATGAGCACATGTGACAGACGTGACAGAGTCTGGAGACGCCGTGGAGAACGTTCTGCTGCCTGCAACATCCTCCAGCATGACCGGTTTGGCGGTGGGTCAGTCATGGTGGGGGGTGGCATTTCTTTGTGGGGCCGCACAGCCCTCCATGTGCTCGCCAGAGGTAGCCTGACTGCCATTAGGTACCGAGATGAGATCCTCAGAGCCCTTGTGAGACCATATGCTGACACATGCACATTTGTGGCCTGCTGGAGGTCATTTTGCAGGGCTCTGGCAGTGCTCCTCCTAATCCTCTTTGCACAAAGGCGGAGGTAGCGGTCCTGCTGCTGGGTTGTTGCCCTCCTACGGCCTCCTCCACGTCTCTTGATGTACTGGCCTGTCTCCTGGTAGCGCCTCCATGCTCTGGACACTACGCTCAGACACAGCAAACCTTCTTGCCACAGCTCGCATTGATGTGCCATCCTGGATGAGCTGCACTACCTGAGCCACTTGTGTGGGTTGTAGACTCCGTCTCATGCTACCACTAGAGTGAGAGCAACGCCAGCATTCAAAAGTGACCAAAACATCAGCCAGGAAGCATAGGAACTGAGAAGTGGTCTGTGGTCACCACCTGCAGAATCACTCCTTTATTGGGGGTGTCTTGCTAATTGCCTATAATTTCCACCTTTTGTCTATTCCATTTGCACAACAGCATGTGAAATTTATTGTCAATCAGTGTTGCTTCCTAAGTGGACAGTTTGATTTCACAGAAGTGTGATTGACTTGGAGTTACATTGTGTTGTTTAAGTGTTCCCTTTATTTTTTTGAGCAGTGTATATTGACAAAAAATATGCAACATGTAAAGTGTTGATCCCATGTTTCATGAGCTGAAATAAAAGATCCCAGAAATATTCCTTATGCACAAAAAGCTTGTTTCTCTCAAATTGTGTGCACAAATTTGTTAACATCCCTGTTGGTTAGCATTTATCCTTTGCCAAGATAATCCAACCAGCTGACAGGTGTGGCATATCAAGAAGCTGATTAAACAGCATGACCATTACACAGCTGCACCTTGTGCTGTGGACAATAAAAGGCCACTCTAAAATGTGCAGTTTTGTCACACAATGCCACAGATATCTCAAGTTTTGAGGAAGCGTGCAATTGGCATGCTGACTGCAGGAATGTCCACCAGAGCTGTTGCCAGAGAATTGAATGCTCCTTTCTTTACCATAAGCCGCATCCAACGTCTTTTTAGAGAATTTTGCAGTACGTCCAACCCACCATGTAACCACGTCAGCCCAGGACCTCCACATCCGGCTTCTTCACCTGAGGGATCGTCTAAGTCGAGCCACAATGAGAGCTGATGAAACTGTGAGTTTGCACAAGGGAAGAATTTCTGCACAAACTGTCAGAAACCATCTCAGGGAAGCTCATCTGCATGCTCGTCATCTTCGCTTGATCTGACTGCAGTTCGGCATCGTAACCGACTTCAGTAGGCAAATGCTCACCTTCGATGGCCACTGCCACGCTGGAGAAGTGTGCTCTTCATGGATGAATCCCGGTTTCAACTGTACTGGGCAGATGGCAGACAGTTTGTGGGCAAGCGGTTTGCTGATGCCAACGTTGTGAACAGAGAGCCCCATGGTGGTGGTGGGGTTACGGTATGGGCAGGCATAAGCTACGGACAAGGAGCACAATTGTGTTTTATCGATGGCAATTTGAATGCACAGAGATACCATGATGAGGCCAATTGTCATGCCATTCATCCACCGCCATGACCTCATGTTTCAGATGGTAATACATGGCCCCATGTTGCAAGGATCTGTACACAATCCCTGGAAACTGAAAATCTCCCAGTTCTTCCATGGCCTGCATATGCAACAGACATGTCACCCATTGAGCATGTTTGGGATGCTCTGGATCGACGTGTACGACAGCGTGTTCCAGTTCCCACCAAAATCCAACAACTTTGCACAGCCATTAAAGAGGAGTGGGACAACATTCCACAGGCCACAATCAACAGCCTGATCAACTCTATATGAGGTGGATGTGTTGCGCTGCATGACGCAAATGGTGATCACACCAGATACTGACTGGTTTTCTGATCAACGCACCTAATTGTTTTTAAGGTATATGTGACCAACAGATGCATCTGTATTCCCAGTCATGTGAAAGCCATAGATTTGGGTCTAATTCATTTATTTCAATTGACTGATTTCCTTGTATGAACTGTAACTCAAAATGTTGAAATTGTTGCATGTTGCGTTTTTTTTGTTCAGTGTATACAGTGGCAAGAAAAAGTATGTGAATCCTTTGGAATTACCTGGATTTCTGCATAAATTGGTCATAAAATTTTTGTATTTTTCTTGTCTATATTGAATACATAATTTAAACATTCACAGTGTAGGTTGGAAAAAGTATGTGAACAACCTAGGCTAATGACTTCTCCAAAAGCTAATTGGAGTCAGCTAACCTGGATTACAGCCTTGAGTCTTCTTCAGTATGACGCAACAAGCTTGGCACACTTTTATTTGGGGAGTTTCTCCCATTCTTCTCTGTAGATCCTCTCAAGATCTGTCAGGTTGGATGGGGAGCGTCGCTGCACAGCTATTTTCGGATCTCTCCAGAGAAGTTCGATCGGGTTCATGTCCAGGCTCTGGCTGGGCCACTCAAGGATATTTAGAGACTTGTCCCCAAGCCACTCCTGCGTTGTCTTGGATGTGTGCTTAGTGACATTGTCCTGTTTGAAGATGAACCTTCGCCCCCAGGAGGAGGACCTGAGCGCTCTGGAGCAGGTTTTCATCAAGGATCTCTCTGTACTTTGCTCCCCGTTCATCTTTCCTTCGATCCTGACTAGCTTCCCATTCCCTGCCACTGAAAAACATCCCCACGCATAATGCTGTCACCACCATGTTTCACCATACGGATGGTGCCAGGTTTCCTTCAGACGTGCCGCTTGGCATTCAGGCCAAAAAGTTCAATCTTGGTTTCATCAGACCAGCGAATCTTGTTTCTCATGGTCTGAGAGTGCTTTAGGTGCCTTTAGGCAAACTCCAAGTGGGCTGGCATGTGTCTTTTACTGATGAGTGGCTTCCATCAGGCAACTCTACCATGAAGGCCTGATTGGTGGAGTTCTGCAGAGATGGTTGTCCTTCTAGAAGGTTCTCCCATTTCCACAGAGGAACTCTGGAGCTCTGTCAGAGTGACCATCGGGTTCTTGGTCAACTCCCTGACCATGGCCCTTCTCCCCTGATTGCTCAGTTTGGCTGGACGGCCAGCTCTAGGAAGAGTCTTGGTGGTCCCAAACTTCTTCCATTTAAGAACGATAGAGGCCACTGTCTTCTTGGGGACCTTCAATGCTGCAGAAATGTTTTGGTACCCCTCCTCAGATCTGTGCCTCGACACAATCCTATCTCAGAGCTCTACGGACAATTCCTTCGACCTCATGGCTTAATTTTTGCTCTGACATGCACTGTCAACTGCAGGACCTTTATATAGACAGGTGTGTACCTTTCGATATCATGTACAATCATTCGAATTTACCACAAGTGCACTGCAATCAAGTTACAGAAACATCTCAAGGATGATTGATGGAAACAGGATGCACCTGAGCAAAATTTAGAGTCTCATAGCAAAGGGTCTGAGGACTTATGTAAATAAGGTATTTCTGGTTTTCATTTTTAATACATTCGCAAAAAAATTCTGAAAACCTATTTTCGCCTTGTCCTTATGGGGTGTTGTGTGTGGATTGATGAGGACATTTTTTATTTAATCAAATAATAAGGCTGTAAGATTTATGTTACAGCCTTATTCTAAAATTGATTAAATAAATGTGTAAAAAGTGAAGGGGTCTGAATACTTTCCAAATGCACTGTATATATAATGAGATGTATAGACATTATGGACAGTATATGGATAGAATATGTAGTATGTCTGAAGAATACGTAGGATAGAATAGTATACTGTATGTACAGCAATAGTTAAATAGGATAGGCCTTGACTAGAATACAGTATATACACTGCTCAAAAACATAAAGGGAACACTTAAACAACACAATGTAACTCCAAGTCAATCATACTTCTGTGAAATCAAACTGTCCACTTAGGAAGCAACACTGATTGACAATAAATGTCACATGCTGTTGTGCAAATGGAATAGACAAAAGGTGGAAATTATAGGCAATTAGCAAGACACCCCCAATAAAGGAGTGGTTCTGCAGGTGGTGACCACAGACCACTTCTCAGTTCCTATGCTTCCTGGCTGATGTTTTGGTGACTTTTGAATGCTGGCGGTGCTTTCACTCTAGTGGTAGCATGAGACGGAGTCTACAACCCACACAAGTGGCTCAGGTAGTGCAGCTCATCCAGGATGGCACATCAATGCGAGCTGTGGCAAGGTTTGCTGTGTCTGTCAGCGTAGTGTCCAGAGCATGGAGGCGCTACCAGGAGACAGGCCAGTACATCAGGAGACGTGGAGGAGGCCGTAGGAGGGCAACAACCCAGCAGCAGGACCGCTACCTCCGCCTTTGTGCAAGGAGGAGCACTGCCAGAGCCCTGCAAAATGACCTCCAGCAGGCCACAAATGTGCATGTGTCTGAGCAGTGTACATATGAAGTGGGTAAAACAGTATGTTAACATTATTACAGTGACCAGTGTTCCATGTCTAAGTACATAGGCAGCAGGCTCTAAGGTGCAGGGTTGAGTAACCGGGTGGTAGCTGGCTAGTGACAGTGACTAAAGTTCAAGGTGGGGTACTGGGCGGAGGCTGGCTAGTTAGTGGTGATTATTTAACAGTCTGAAGGCCTTGAGATAGAAACTGTTTTTAGAAGCTGTTTTTGGTCCCAGCTTTGATGCACCTGTACTGACCTCGCCATCTGGATGGTAGGCCGTGGCGCGTGGCTCTTGGTGATATTTATGGCCTTCCTGTGACACTGGGTGCTCTAGATGTCCTGAAGGGCAGGCAGATGAGCTGTCCCAGTTTTCCAGTTTTCTGCTCTCTATTGCTCTCTCTGTCATTTTCTTTCTTTCTGTCACTCATCGCCTCTCTTCATAACAATGTCACAGTCAGCAAAATATTTCAACATATTCCTCTCATGATTATACATTTGTGTAGTTTTTCTTTGAAATGTATTTTGATTTTCCCGACATTGCTCAATTGCTACTGAATGTAGCAACTTCTGTGTGACAGAGGGTCCAATTTGAGGGTCCAATTTGAGCATCTGATTTGAGGGTCTGATTTGAGGGTCTGGTTTGAGGGTCTGATTTTAAAGGGTCTGATTTGGGAGTCTGATTTGAGGGTCCGACTTGGGGGTCTGATTTGAGGGTCTGATTTGGGGGTCTGATTTGAGGGTCTGATTTGAGGGTCTGGTTTGTGGGTCTGATTTTAGGGGTCTGATTTGGGGGTCTGATCTGAGGGTCGGATTTGGGGGGTCTGATTTGAAGGTCTAATTTGGGGGTCTGATTTGAGGGTCCGACTTGGGGGTCTGATTTGAGGGCCAAATTTGGAGGTCTGATTTGAGGATCCAATTTGAGGGTCTGATTTGGGGGTCTAATTTGAGGGTCTGATTTGAGGGTCTGATTTGAGGAGGGCACCTCGTTTTGACACAGCTAATATCAGCCATGTGGTCCCAGTCCTTTTTCTCACACCTTGGGGGATGTCTGCCCCCCTTTTTGACATGAGTCTGGCTTCCTGCCTAGCGCCATCTCACTCCTAACACACTATCCTTACCACACTTCACCATGCAAACCACTATACCAGCTTCTGTCAACAGCATCCACAGCAGCCTAAGCAGACATAGTGGACCATGTGACATGATTGAAATTAAACAACAACAAACTCTACTGTTTTTTTTGTGGAAATGTTGAGTGTTTCCCACAGTCTACTAGGGGCAACTCAAACGCCTATTATCATCTATACTGAACAAAAATATAAACGCAACATGCAACAATTTCTAATATTTTACTGAGTCACAGTTCATAGAAGGAAATCAGTCAATTGAAATAAATTCATTAGGCCCTAATCTATTGATTTCACATGACTGGGCAGGGGTGCAGCCATGTGTGGGCCTTGGAGGGCATAGGCCCACCCACTTGGCAGCCAGGCCCACCCACTGGGGAGCCAGGCCCAGCCAATCAGAACGAGTTTTTCCCCCAAAAAGTGCTTTATTACAGACAGAAATACTCCTCAATTTTAGAGAAATAAGCTTTTTGTGTGTATGATTTTTTTTTTCTCCAGCTCATGAAACAAGTGGCGTTTATATTTTTGTCCAGTGTAGTAGGCTCCTAGGGCGTTGGGGATGGGGTTGAGGATGGGGTTAAACCGGGAGCTACGGCTCCGATGCTCACAGGTTAAATCCTAGTAGGCACTTGTTTGGTCATTTTAGTTTTCTGTTTTAACCGGTTTTGACTGACAGATAACATAGGGCAAAATATTCCGTAATTAAAACGGCAACACACTCCATAATATTGCAGCAAAGACCGCCCCACTCGCCACAATAAAAACGACCAGCCATGCAATATCTCTGTTGCTGCAGTTATAGTCAGTGCTTGACTTGGGCAGGAGCTCATCGGAGCTGAGTACCGACACCTCAAATGTTCTACGGCTTGTGCTCCTGTTCCTCTTATAGAATATTAGCTCACAGTATTGTGGAGCTCCTGCACATAAATATAAAGATTACCGGCACCTAAAATGAGTACCGGCACCTAAAATGAGTACCAGCACCTGTTTCAGTCCAAGTCAACCACTGGTTATAATGGGGTAGGGTGTTGTCTTTGGAGATTGTGTTGAGTGATTCATGTATAACTGTTCTAAGACATTAGCACTAAATAACAACACCATTTGAATCTTATTTTGTTATTGGCGACTTGGTTGTGTGAGAAAAGACTGGGAGAGAGATGGTTGAATGAGAGAGAGAGAGTGAAGAGAGAGAGAGTAAAGAGAGAGAGAGAGAGAGAGAAAGAGCGGGGAGAGAGAGTGAGTGAAGAGAGAGCGAGTGAAGAGAGAGAGAGAGAGAGAGAGAGAGAGAGAGAGAGAGAGAGAGAGAGAGAGAGAGAGAGAAAGAGCGGGGAGAGAGAGTGAGTGAAGAGAGAGAGAGAGTGAAGAGAGAGAGAGAGAGGGGGGAGAGAGAGAGAGAGAGAGAGAAAGAGCGGGGAGAGAGAGTGAGTGAAGAGAGAGAGAGTGAAGAGAGAGAGAGAGAGAGAGAGAGAGAGAGAGAGAGAGAGAGAGAGAGAGAGAGAGAGAGAGAGAGAGAGAGAGAGGAGAGAGCAAGAGAAGTAGGTTGCTGAGAATGTCAGGTGCCAGTGTGGTAGGCTGGTGGCTGGTTGATGGTTGCTCTGGGTACATCCATATGTGCGCCTGGTTGAACACTGTTCTAAATCTGATACAGCTTCACAGCTCTGCTGCTATCATGGCTGCCTGGCTCATGCCTGGCTGACTGACTCACCAGGCCATCAGCAGGAGAGAGAAGCTGGGCATGTCTACTGGTATCAGACTGAAGTCAAAGCCCTCCATCCCTCCATCCCCGTCACCTTCACAAAGCCTTAGTGTCTCCCTCCACTCGGGTGTCCTCCCGCGTCAGCCCACGCGTTAGTGACACACGTCTATCCTGGGCACTGCTGCCATCCCATTCGCCCCCTGTGCCCACGTCCTGTCTGCTTGCGTTGGCACCACCCGTGTCACCACCAGCCACTCGCCACCCCAGCGCTTGTGCCCAGACTGTCTCTGACTCCCTGTGCCCGCCCCAGCGAAGGGGAATTATTGTCACTGGAAGATTTCAAGCGCCCTCGCCATTGTAAGTCAAAGATGAGATGACACAAACACATTACAGTCTTCAGTGGTTGTCACAAGGCATATTGAAGGGGACAAACGGCTCTGGTTGTGACACTGGCATGGCTGTGTGAAACACGTTAGTGCAGAGTGGTTGGTTGGATGAGGGCACCAGTAGTGACAAAGGCTTGCAAGACTCAAATCGGAAGCAGTTTGCGAAATGAATAGAGAAGGGGTGAGGAAACTGGAACAAAGGTATAAAACACATTTAAAACACCATATGCATAAAATAAACAACTTTAAATCAAGCTTTTTCATTAAACAACACATTCTCTGTGAGTACCAACTGTTCTGACACCACCTTTTGTATTAGTATTTATTTATTTTTTGCACTGATTTTACTGCCGCTAAATGCCACACCGTGTCCTATGCGGTGTATCCTTGTCTGCTCCTTGACCATCTCCCTGGCCTGTGAGTGGTTGTGACGGGAGAAAGAGAGAGAGGGGAGGAGGAGGCGCCGCCGCCTGAGACCAGGGCCCGCTCTCCTCTCGCCTCCCTCCATGTGTAGGTGCAGGATGGAGGATGGATGTATAAATATAAATATTCCCGGCCCCCCCCAGGGGCCCGCTTGGTCCAGCAGGGCCCTCGCTGCCCCCCTCCCCCCTCTCCCCCCTCTCCCTCCACACCATCTAATTAGGATGTTGGGCCTTGTTAGGGCCGGCAACCCCAGGGCCTGCTGATACAAAAGTTGATTCTATCAGACGTAACAAGTCAAAGCTATGGGGACAGATGCTAATTTGAATTCATTCAAAGGAAGGGAAGGGTCAGCTACTGCGACAAACAGAGACCAGGGGGAAAGAGAGGGCAGACTGGTGCTGGAGACCTCACGTCCCCTCATCCCCTCTGAATGTTTACCAACGCACTGGATCTGATGGCAGGTGCACAGTGGATCTGTGAGGTATTGTGAGAGCATGCCATGACAACTACAACCACCAGAGCCCTTATTGTGTAGTTGCCCTCTGTGGGGGATACCGGCTGTGGCAGCCTCTGTGGGGGATAACGGCTGTGGCAACCTGGCTGTGGCAGTCTCTGTGGGGGGATACCGGCTGTGGCAACCACTGTGGGGGATACTGGCTGTGGCAGTCTCTGTGGGCGGATACCGGCTGTGGCAACCTCTGTGGGGGATACCGGCTGTGGTAACTTCTGTGGAGGATACCGGCTGTGGCATCCTCTGTGGGGGCTACCGACTGTGTTAAGCTCTGTGGGGGATACTGGCTGTGGCATCCTCTGTGGGGGATACTGACTGTGGTAACCTCTGTGGGGGATACCGGCTGTGGTAACTTCTGTGGAGGATACCGGCTGTGGCATCCTCTGTGGGGGCTACCGACTGTGTTAAGCTCTGTGGGGGATACTGGCTGTGGCATCCTCTGTGGGGGATACTGACTGTGGTAACCTCTGTGGGGGATACCGGCTGTGGCAACCTCTGTGGGGGATACCGGCTGTGGCAACAGACAGGACGGGGAACTCCATGTAAGGGCAACAGCCGGCTTAAATCGTTCTGTACTGCTTCCTCTTGATTTAGGACGAGGATCTGAGGGGAAATGCTATGAGAAGAGGCATAAAGCATTTTGGGTTCAGTCAATCTGCCAGTCTGTATTCATGTCTTGTCTCAAGCTACTCTGCTCAACCTCTTTCCCTCCTTCTTTCCCTCCTTCTTTCCCTTCTTCCATCTCACTCTCTGCATGGACGCTGTTGGTTTGTCACAGCTCCACTTCCCCCTTTGTCGTATACCCTGTTCCCTCGCTCCATCCCACCATCCCACCATCCCTCCCTCCCTTTCTCTCTCTCTTCCCCCTGACCTAGTTTTATCATTTGATCCTGACTGGAAGGTTAACCCCTAGAGGGTACACGGTGTCAGCCTTGCGCCACGTCAATTCCCCCACAAAGGGCAGCCTTTGTCACTTCATATTTTCAAGGCTCCCAAAGCAGCGTCTCTTCATTGTTGTTTATATATATGTATACCTTCTCCTATTGGGCGCCCTCGCCTCCCATCGCCCATTGCCTCCCCTCGTCCCCTGTTGCCAGTCACCAGGTGATCCTGCTACTGCTATTGGCGCTGATAGACACAAGTGCACTCAGTGGGGATCTATACGCCTCTATGCACAAACAATTCGTAGACTGGACAATGAATCTTCCAATCCTTCATAGACTGTTTAGTGTAAACAAAAATAGATTTGAGTTGTATCTCAGTATTCAGAGTATTCAACAAAGAGGGAAAAGTTTTGCTCCCTCAACTAGTTTCTCCGATCCCTCAGTCATCCATCTCCTCTATCGCCTGTGACTCGGAGAGACAGGGTGGTGTACAGGGTGGTTTAATAAAGGGAGGGCCTCTGTCTGATGAGACCAGGCACAAATTAGCCAATGTGTTGTCGTTGCCCCGGCCCGCATGGCTCGACAGCAGAGTGACTGGTGCCAGGGCGTTACAGGGTGTTGGTGCTCCTGGCAGGAAGTGAGCCTGGGCCCTGGTTGCGACCCGATACGGCCACGCTCTGCCAGGGGTCAGCACCCATCATGCACTGGGGCCTAATGCTACTGATGAGAGGGAGCCCGCCCCGAAGGTCAGTGCATCCGCAAGGTGTGGCCACACAGCGTCAGGATAACCTGAGCTGACAGACAGGCACGGCCACACACACACATACAGTGAAAACACACGTACATACCATAGGAGGCTGGTGGGAGGAGCTATAGGAGGACAGGCTCATTGTAATGGCTGTGTTTGAAACCATTCCATTTATTCCATTCCAGCCATTACAATGAGCCCCTCCTTCTATAACTCCTCCCACCAGCCTCCTCTGACACACACATCAAAACTATGAAATAACACATATGGAATCATGTAGTAACCAAAAAAGTGATAAACAAATCAAAATATATTTTATATTTGAGATTCTTCAAAGTAGCCACCCTTTGCCTTGATGACAGCAGAGCACACTCTTGACATTCTCTCAACCAGCTTCATGAGGTAGTCACCTGGAATGCATTTTAATTAACATGTGTGCCTTGTTAAAAGTTAATTTGTGGAATTTCTTTCCTTCTTAATGCGTTTTAGCCAATCAGTTGTGTTGTGACACGGTAGGGTTGGTATACAGAAGATAGCCCTTTTTGGTAAAAGACCAAGTCCATATTATGTCAAGAACCGCTCAAATAAGCAAAAAAAATGACAGTCCATCATTGCTTTAAGACATGAAGGTCAGTCAATACGGAACATTTCAAGAACTTTGAAAGTTTCTTCAAGTGCAGATGCAAAAACCCTCAAGCATTATGATAAAACTAGCTCTCATGAGGACTGCCACAGGAAAGGAAGATCCAGAGTTATCTTTCATAGTTTTGATGTCTTCACTATTATTCTACAATGTAGAAAATATTAAAAATAAAGAAAAACCCTTGAAGGAGTAGGTGTGTCCAAACTTTTGACTGGTACTGTATGTACAGTTGAAATCGGAAGTTTACATACACCTGCGCCAAATACATTTAAACTCAGTTTTTCACAACTCCTGACATTTAATCCTAGTAAAAATTCCCTATCTTAGGTCAGTTAGGATCACCACTTTATTTTAGGAATGTGAAATGTCAGAATAATGGTAGAGAGAATGATTTATTTCAGCTTTTATTTCTTTCATCACATTCCCAGTGGGTCAGAAGTTTACATACACTCAATTAGTATTTGGTAGCATTGCCTTTAAATTGTTTAACTTGAGTCAAATGTTTAGGATAGCCTTCCACAACCTTCCCACAATAAGTTGGGGGAATTTTGGCCCATTCCTCCTGACAGAGCTGGTGTAACTGAGTCAGGTTTGTAGGCCTCCTTGCTCGCACACGCTTTTCAGTTCTGCCCACAAATTTTTTATGGGATTGAGGTCAGAGCTTTGTGATGGCCACTCCAATAACTTGACTTTGTTGTCCTTCAGCCATTTTGCCACAACTTTGGAAGTATGCTTGGGGTCATTGTCCATTTGGAAGACCCATTTGCGACCAAGCTTTAACTTCCTGACTGATGTCTTGAGATGTTGCTTCAATTTATCCACATCATTTTCCTCCTCATGATGCCATCTATTTTGTGAAGTGCACCAATCCCTCCTGCAGCAAAGCACCCCCACAACATGATGTGTTTTTCGGCATGCAAGCATCCCCCTTTTTCCTCCAAACATAATGATGGACATTATGGCCAAACAGTTCTATTTTTGTTTCATCAGACCAGAGGACATTTCTCCAAAAAGTACGATCTTTGTCCCCATGTGCTGTTGCAAACCGTAGTCTGGCTTTTTTATGGAGGTTTTGGAGCATTGGCTTCTTCCTTGCTGAGCGGCCTTTCAGGTTATGTCGATATAGGACTCGTTTTACTGTGGATATAGATACTTTTGTAACTGTTTCCTCCATCATCTTCACAAGGTCCTTTGCTGTTGTTCTGGGACTGATTTGCACTTTTCACACCAAAGTACATTCATCTCTAGGAGACAGAACGTGTCTCCTTCCTGAGCGGCATGACGGCTGCGTGGTCCCATAGTGTTTATACTTGCGTACTATTGTTTGTACAGATGAACATGGTACCTTCAGGCGTTTGGAAATTGCTCCCAAGGCTGAACCAGACTTCCAAGAGGTCTTGGCTGATTTATTTTGATTTTACCAAGATGTCAAGCAAAGAGGCACTGAGTTTGAAGGTAGGCCTTGAAATACATCAACAGGTACACCTCCAATTGACTCAAATGATGTCAATTAGCCTATCAGAAGCTTCTAAATCCATGACATAATTTTCTGGAATTTTCCAAACTGTTTAAAGGCACAGTCAACTTAGTGTATGTATATTTCTGACCCATTGGAATTGTGATACAGTGAGTTATAAGTGAAATAATCTGTCTGTAAACAATTATTGGAAAAATGACTTCTGTCATGCACAAATTAGATGTCCTAACTGACTTGCCAAAACTATAGTTTCATAACAAGAAATGTGTGGAGTGGTTGAAAAACGAGTATTAATGACTCGAACCTAAGTGTATGTAAACTTCTGACTTCAGCTGTATATATTTATGTGGCCTGCTGGAGGTCATTTTGCAGGGCTCTGGCAGTGCTCCTCCTTGCACAAAGGCGGAGGTAGCAGTCCTGCTGCTGGGTTGTTGCCCTCCTACGGCCTCCTCCACGTCTCCTGATGTACTGGCATGTCTCCTGGTAGCGCCTCCATGCTCTGGACACTACGCTGACAGACACTGCAAACCTTCTTGCCACAGCTCGCATTGATGTGCCATCCTGGATGAGCTGCACTACCTGAGCCACTTGTGTGGGTTGTAGACTCCGTCTCATGCTACCACTAGAGTGAGAGCACCGCCAGCATTCAAAAGTGACCAAAACATCAGCCAGGAAGCATAGGAACTGAGAAGTGGTCTGTGGTCACCACCTGCAGAATCACTCCTTTATTGGGGGTGTCTTGCTAATTGCCTATAATTTCCACCTTTTGTCTATTCCATTTGCACAACAGCATGTGAAATTTACTGTCAATCAGTGTTGCTTCCTAAGTGGACAGTTTGATTTCACAGAAGTGTGATTGACTTGGAGTTACATTGTGTTGTTTAAGTGTTCCCTTTATTTTTTTGAGCAGTGTATATAAATGTACACACACACACACACACACACACACACACACACACACACACACACACACACACACACACACACACACACAGAGAATCATAAAAATACACCAATTCATATGCATACATACACAGTGGCATAAACACACATACACAAAAATACAATCATACCACACAGACATGGACACCACAAACACACGTTCATACAAACCTCACACACATACATATATACGGGGCAAGCACAACAGAAACTACTACTACTACTTTTCCATCTGTTTCCTGTCAATCTACAATGGTATTCATTTTTGGAATGCCCTGAGTGAGCATGCCCAAAGATAATAAAGGTCTATACAGTCAGAGTACTGCAAACGTGATAGTCCCTAATAACCAGCATGTTCATCTTGTGCATTGCGCTGTCCTGTGCTCACGGTCTGAAAATGACAGAAATTGTTAACAACACGGCTAATAGTGTGGAAACTATCCACTGCTTTGTGTCCCGTGTCTCTGTCATGTTGGCTACTTGGTGTGTGTTTGTGTCAAACGGAGGAAAACGTACGCAGAGGCTAAAAGATGGATCCTTAAAGGTCAATAACTTGCACATTCTTCACGAGGCGCATAAAGATAGCATGTGTTAGGTTCTCAATAAGCAGAGTTGCCAATGATGATTACTTGTCAACTCCTATTTATGAACAGGGCTTTTCGGCAAACTCTATTTGATAGATTGATGAGCATTCGCCTTGATTCTCTACTCTTTTTTCTGAAGACAGTGACTGCTCCCTGAACATGTCAAGCCAAATGTCACAGTAGATGTTGGTGAAAGATCAGTGTGAGTCCATGATCCATTATGTGTAAATCCAATTCTCAATATTTTTTCAGAGTATCCGGTGGTATCTGGGGGTCAGTGCCCTTTGGTCCCCAGATGCCCATCATGGTAGCAGGGGAGTGTGTATGTGTGTGTTTTTATGCTCCCTGACTGTCTAGCTTTCATTCCGGTGATTATTAGCGAGCTGGACACAGTCAATAAACTGTACGAATGTAGGTCCATATAATTTCTACACGGTTTCAATTTGGTTGTTGTCATTTTTAAGTATATTGAGTTCGCCCCCCCCCCCCCCCCCAAAAAAAATACATCCCAGTAAAGAGTATCCACTCACATCAACAAGGTGATAGATCTATGACTATAGACATAATACAATTCAAATTCAGTGGGTGTTAGGCTGAAGTAAAGACTGAGGTAAATCAAGGCTGGGGAGGAGGTAGTCAGAGCTGCTGGCAATGACCCTGATGCCACAGAGGAGAGGATGGGGTAGTGGGGTTTGGAGGGGGCGGGGGTCTGAAGTGGATAGGTTGGCTAGGGGGGTGAAAGGAAACACCGGGGTGTTGATCTCCGGGAATGCGGCATGCCAGAGTGCTGGCTCGACAGGCACCAAACCCAAATACCTTTGCCCACCCTCTTCTTGTCTCTCTCTCTACCCCCCCCCCCCCCCCCCTTCTTCCTGCTCATCTATCCTGCAGGTTAGCCTTTTTTGTCATGAATCTTGTTCTGGAGGCAGCTCTGCAGAGTGGTCACAAGCTGGCACAGCCACAAAGTTATCAAATCTGATTTTAAACCGAACCTTAACCACACTGCTAACGCTAATGCCTAACACTAACCTTCAATTAAGACCAAAAAGCAAATTTTGATTCTCATTAATTTTTTACAATAAAGTACATTTTAACTTTGCAGCCTGCCATCTACCATAAACCGCTCAGTTCTGCCTCGAGGACAAGACTCATCCCAATAAACGTCAACCTGCATCTATCCTTGGGGATATGGAGTGGGCCTCAACTGCGCCCCCCCCCCCCCCTCCCTTTCCATAGCCCATGAAATAGGAGAGCACCGCTTCTCCGCTTCCTCCAAAAGGATCAGCGCTCGGCTCGGTCTCCGGACGGGACAGCATTCCTTCCCCCAGCATGCTGTCGCTGGCCGGCTGTCACACCGGGTGGCCAGAATAGCCCTGTGACGTCTGCCCCGGTTACTTGAAAACCAGCCTGTCCTGTGAACTGTGAGAGCATGGATACACAAGACAACATCCCTGGCCCAGATGTATCCCTATCTAACGCTGAGTGGGTAAGGTGGCACTCACAGGCGCAGGGCCGATGCACTGATACATAACATACACACCTGGACAGTTGACAGAAATACACACATTCTCTCTCTTTTGTTCCCTAATGTTGTTATTGTGACCTGGTCAATAGAAACAGTTGTCAAAGTTCATGTAGTGCCGACTAAACAATATTCAGTGTGTCCTTCATCCTTCAGTTCATAGATGTGTTGAGTTGTATTTAAGGAGAGTAATATGATTGGGTGGGGGTGACCTGGTGCCCGGGGCATGACCTCCAACTCCATTGAACGGACCAGTACCGTATGTGATGTACAATAACAGAACACCATGCTCCTACAGACACTGTGGCACGAGAGATACTGTCCATGATGTATCTGTTGTTAGACGTTTTTACCCGGTCTATACTGGCACGTCCCAGATGGCATCTATAGGTGGTTGACACAGGTTGTCAACTCTTCGTTCATATAAGAGTTATCAGAACAAAAGAACAAGGGTTGCCCACCAGCAACCTGGGGACGCTGGTGACTGGGAGGGAAGCGTCTGAGGCGGCGCGATGTCAGTTTGTTCGCGTTTCACATGATGCGTGTTGACTGCATCCCTGCGTTTGTCAGAGAAGGTGTCTGCTCTGCAGTCAAAGTGCCACAGCCCCCAGATTGACACTCATTAGTGAGTGCCTCTAAGTCAGGGGCCTGTGGGGGGTATTAGGAGAGCGGCGGGGCGGGCAGGGGGGCGAGGCGGGCGACAAAGGCGAAGGGCCACATCCCACTAAAAATAAATGATGCAAATGATTGATACAGATAGCGGCAGACTGATAAAGCCAGATGACTCAGAATGATTGGGAGGTGGGCTGGGCAAGACCCCTGGTTGGCAAGCTGTTGTCAGTTGGAACGCGGGCTTAAAGCCACCACCACGTCCAGATCATCGTCTCGACATCCCCTCCATCCTCCCCCCTTTGCGTTGGTTGTGTTTGACCCCCCCCCCTAGCAAAGCCCCCCCTCTGTCTCCTGCCACTCACAGACCGCACACATACCCCAACGCCTGCCCAAGCCGCAGCCCAGAAGCAAGTGGAATGAGGGGCCGCCAAACCTGAGGCTCGCACACATACACACAGACACACACAGACACACAGACACACACAGCGCTGTATCCTGGGCCCTTGTGCCCTAACCCTGCTGCACTTTCCATGGCTTCACAGCCAGAGCCACATGTCCATCATTGTATTTGTGCACCAGTTCCCCAGCTCAAGTCATTCATTACGCGTGTCTGCAACTGTCAATCATTCAATCAATCATAACATTATTACAGTGATTGTAAAATCAGGCCCCCCAGCGAAGGCTAGTAGCAGGCTATGGAGAAGTGGGAAGCTTATTTTTACAACTATGTTCAGAACTAATTTCCTTCAAAAGTAGCTAATTGTTATACAATTTCCGAGATTGTTTTCAATGAGACAAACATGACAGTCAGAATAAAGGCCTAGAATAACTGCTTTGGGCAATTATCAGATAAATATGTTTCAACCATCATTGGACACCAAAAAGCTTTTGGAAAAACACATCTCATGTATGACATTAGACAAAATGTAGAAAAATGCACACACTCAAATCTGTAGGGCTTTTAAGAACACCCTGAGATTCTCTCCTCTCGTCTCATTTGTATCCTCAGTCACCCAGTCACTCCCCAGTCTGCCAGCCAGGGCCACTGGGTCTGCTGCCAGCAGGGTCAGCCCTGTGTGACCCACCAGGGCCTCACCCTCTCTAGCCACCAGCACCACAAGAGGAGAGGAAAAAGAGCAGAGCAGGAGCGTATCCAGAGGCAGAATTATCGCAGGATCTAGTCTCTGGTCCCCCTTCCTGCGCCCCTCAGAGCATGGCTCTCCCAGGCTGTTTTCCCACAGTGATCCTTCCTGCGCCCCTCAGAGCATGGTTCTCCCAGGCTGTTTCCCACAGGGATCCTTCCTGCGCCGCTCAGAGCATGGTTCTCCCAGGCTGTTTCCCACAGTGATTCTTCCTGCGCCCCTCAGAGCATGGTTCTCCCAGGCTGTTTCCCACAGTGATCCTTCCTGCGCCGCTCAGAGCATGGTTCTCCCAGGCTGTTTCCCACAGTGATCCTTCCTGCGCCGCTCAGAGCATGGTTCTCCCAGGCTGTTTTCCCACAGTGATCCTTCCTGCGCCCCTCAGAGCATGGCTCTCCCAGGCTGTTTTCCCACAGGGATCCTTCCTGCGCCGCTCAGAGCATGGTTCTCCCAGGCTGTTTCCCACAGTGATCCTTCCTGCGCCCCTCAGAGCATGGTTCTCCCAGGCTGTTTTCCCACAGTGATCCTTCCTGCGCCCCTCAGAGCATGGCTCTCCCAGGCTGTTTCCCACAGTGATCCTTCCTGCGCCCCTCAGAGCATGGTTCTCCCAGGCTGTTTTCCCACAGTGATTCTTCCTGCGCCCCTCAGAGCATGGTTCTCCCAGGCTGTTTTCCCACAGGGATCCTTCCTGCGCCGCTCAGAGCATGGTTCTCCCAGGCTGTTTCCCACAGTGATCCTTCCTGCGCCCCTCAGAGCATGGTTCTCCCAGGCTGTTTTCTCACAGTGATCCTTCCTGCGCCCCTCAGAGCATGGCTCTCCCAGGCTGTGTCCCACAGTGATCCTTCCTGCGCCCCTCAGAGCATGGTTCTCCCAGGCTGTTTTCCCACAGTGATTCTTCCTGCGCCCCTCAGAGCATGGTTCTCCCAGGCTGTTTCCCACAGTGATCCTTCCTGCGCCGCTCAGAGCATGGTTCTCCCAGGCTGTTTCCCACAGTGATTCTTCCTGCGCCGCTCAGAGCATGGCTCTCTTAGGCTGTTTCCCACAGTGATCCTTCCTGCGCCGCTCAGAGCATGGCTCTCCCAGGCTGTTTCCCACAGTGATCCTTCCTGCGCCCCTCAGAGCATGGCTCTCCCAGGCTGTTTCCCACAGTGATCCTTCCTGTGCCGCTCAGAGCATGGCTCTCCCAGGCTGTTTTCCCACAGTGATTCTTCCTGCGCCGCTCAGAGCATGGCTCTCCCAGGCTGTTTCCCACAGTGATCCTTCCTGCGCCGCTCAGAGCATGGCTCTCTTAGGCTGTTTCCCACAGTGATCCTTCCTGGGCCACTCAGAGCATGGCTCTCCCAGGCTGTTTCCCACAGTGATCCTTCCTGCGCCGCTCAGAGCATGGCTCTCCCAGGCTGTTTCCCACAGTGATCCTTCCTGCGCCGCTCAGAGCATGGCTCTCCCAGGCTGTTTTCCCACAGTGATCCTTCCTGGGCCACTCAGAGCATGGCTCTCCCAGGCTGTTTTCCGACAGGGATCCTTCCTGCGCCCCTCAGAGCATGGCTCTCCTAGGCTGTTTCCCACAGTGATCCTTCCTGGCCACTCAGAGCATGGTTCTCTTAGGCTGTTTCCCACAGTGATCCTTCCTGGCCACTCAGAGCATGGCTCTCCCAGGCTGTTTCCCACAGTGATCCTTCCTGCGCCGCTCAGAGCATGGCTCTCCCAGGCTGTTTCCCACAGTGATTCTTCCTGCGCCGCTCAGAGCATGGCTCTCCCAGGCTGTTTCCCACAGTGATCCTTCCTGCGCCGCTCAGAGCATGGCTCTCCCAGGCTGTTTCCCACAGTGATTCTTCCTGCGCCGCTCAGAGCATGGCTCTCCCAGGCTGTTTTCCCACAGTGATCCTTCCTGGCCACTCAGAGCATGGATCTCCCAGGCTGTTTCCCACAGTGATCCTTCCTGGCCCGGGACTAAATATACCAGGCACTGGCAGGCTTGTGGCAGGGCCGTTTGAACTGGCCCGAACGGGAGAGAGAGGGTGGCAGGGCCAAGACCATGTGCCAAATGTGTCACCATGAATGGATGGGTAAGGAGAGAGGGAAAGAGGGAGAGGGTTGAGAGAGGGAGAGGGGGAGGGAGGATGGCTGGCTAACGATATCCGCACCGGATTGAGATCAATCAGAAAAAAATAGGGATTTTTAACCATTTAAACCTAATTATGTCAAATGTTATGCTGTGAAATGTCATTAAAATGACTTTGGTGCCACATACATTTCCTTCCTTAACTACGTTCTTTGCTCAAATGAGTCCCTCACTCGAAATATGTCTTCTGCCTTATCGCCATGACATCCACTACACCAAGCATTGATCGTCATGGCATTATGCGATGTAGCATAATCTACATCAATCGACAATCAATGAATCCTCAATCAGTTGAGTGTGGGGACATGTGAAGGGGTGAATGGATGAGGGGGCAAATCAAATGTTGAGGCTGGAAGGACAAAAAAGGATGTGAGGTGTCTGAAAGCGTTGAACATGAGGGCTGGAGGAGAGCGGATGAATTATTGAGTGAACAGACAGACAGCGCCTTTGTCTAGAAGGGGAGGGGGGAGGACATGGAGCCCTCCAAATTCTCCATCTGAACTGACAGCATCTGACACCTTGTCCACTGGGATTTATGACATGATAATTAGGCATTAGATCTATTCAAAATGGCAGCTGTAGTGTAGTGTACAGTGGGGCAAAAAAGTATTTAGTCAGCCACCAATTGTGCAAGTTCTCCCACTTAAAAAGATGAGAGAGGCCTGTAATTTTCATCATAGGTACACTTCAACTATGACAGACAAAATGAGGGAAAAAAATCCAGAAAATCACATTGTAGGATTTTTAATGGATTTATTTGCAAATTATGGTGGAAAATAAGTATTTGGTCACCTACAAACAAGCAAGATTTCTGGCTCTCACAGACCTGTAACTTCTTCTTTAAGAGGCTCCTCTGTCCTCCACTCGTTACCTGTATTAATGGCACCTGTTTGAACTTGTTATCAGTATAAAAGACACCTGTCCACAACCTCAAACAGTCACACTCCAAACTCCACTATGGCCAAGACCAAAGAGCTGTCAAAGGACACCAGAAACAAAATTGTAGACCTGCACCAGGCTGGGAAGACTGAATCTGCAATAGGTAAGCAGCTTGGTTTGAAGAAATCAACTGTGGGAGCAATTATTAGGAAATGGAAGACATACAAGATCACTGATAATCTCCCTCGATCTGGGGCTCCACGCAAGATCTCACCCCGTGGGGTCAAAATGATCACAAGAACGGTGAGCAAAAATCCCAGAACCACACACTAGGGGGACCAAGTGAATGACCTACAGAGAGCTGGGACCAAAGTAACAAAGCCTACCATCAGTAACACACTACGCCGCCAGGGACTCAAATCCTGCAGTGCCAGACGTGTCCCCCTGCTTAAGCCAGTACATGTCCAGGCCCGTCTGAAGTTTGCTAGAGAGCATTTGGATGATCCAGAAGAAGATTGGGAGAATGTCATATGGTCAGATGAAACCAAAATATAACTTTTTGGTAAAAACTCAACTCGTCGTGTTTGGAGGACAAAGAATGCTGAGTTGCATCCAAAGAACACCATACCTACTGTGAAGCATGGGGGTGGAAACATCATAGTTTGGGGCTGTTTTTCTGCAAAGGGACCAGGACGACTGATCCGTGTAAAGGAAAGAACGAATGGGGCCATGCATCGTGAGATTGAGTGAAAACCTCCTTCCATCAGCAAGGGCATTGAAGATGAAACGTGGCTGGGTCTTTCAGCATGACAATGATCCCAAACACACCGCCCGGGCAACGAAGGAGTGGCTTCGTAAGAAGCATTTCAAGGTCCTGGAGTGGCCTAGCCAGTCTCCAGATCTCAACCCCATAGAAAATCTTTGGAGGGAGTTGAAAGTCCGTGTTGCCCAGCAACAGCCCCAAAACATCACTGCTCTAGAGGAGATCTGCATGGAGGAATGGGCCAAAATACCAGCAACAGTGTGTGAAAACCTTGTGAAGACTTACAGAAAACGTTTGACCTCTGTCATTGCCAACAAAGGGTATATAACAAAGTATTGAGATAAACTTTTGTTATTGACCAAATACTTATTTTCCACCATAATTTGCAAATAAATTCATTAAAAATCCTACAATGTGATTTTCTGGAATTTTTTTCCTCATTTTGTCTGTCATAGTTGACGTGTACCTATGATGAAAATTACAGGCCTCTCTCATCTTTTTAAGTGGGAGAACTTGCACAATTGGTGGCTGACTAAATACTTTTTTGCCCCACTGTATATCCCATAGCAATTAAAATAGAGTCAGACTTCTAGCTTGGCGCTAGCCTCTGCCTGCATGTCAATATTGGGCAAACATACTGTATTACTTTGTACGTACGAATGTCATTTCATTAAGTCTGCTTCGTCGGCACCACCACTATGAGACTGACTATGTGATGAGGATGCAGTGAAACTAGTGGCTCATCTCATTGACTCTGCTTGTTTTTTGCGTCTTCAAAATCCGTTGACCTTGTTGTGTCCTCTTTGCTCTCTAATCCAAGCTGTCTTGAACTAGCTGTGAACTTACTGAAATACGTAGAATCAAGCTAAGTGGCTAACGCGCCTGGCTTTTCTTAGCAAACTCTTGTTGCCCTGGGTGAACAGAGGGGGGCGGAGAGGGGAGAGCCAACCCAACGCTGGAGGCTGCTGGAGAACTCTGGGAGAGATACACCGCCTGAACTTGGTGTAAAGGGGCACAGGAGATGTGTGGTTCACTCAGCTCTTCCTCCTCCAAATACAGTGGCTGTGCTAAGAGCCATTGTGCAGGCAATAGGGCAGGGGCAATACTGTGATCTGGACACGTATTGGAAACATTTAAACCTCTACCATTGAATGATTCAATGAACAACATGACATCAACTCTGGTCAGAGTCCCAAAGTTGCATACATCATTATTTTTGTTTCAGTGTGTCGCCTCCATCAATTATAATATGGCCCTTATGCTTCATTATAAACTGGGTAGTTCGAGCCCTGAATGTTGATTGGCTGACAGCTGTGGTATATCAGACCGTATACCACGGGTATGACAAAACATGTATTTTTACTGCTCTAATTACATTGGTAACCTGTTTATAATAGCAATATGGCACCTCGGGTGTTTGTGATATATGGCCAATATACCACGGCTAAGGGCTGTGTCCAGGCACTCATGCATAAGAACAGCCCTTAGCCGTGGTCTATTGGCCGTATACCACACCCCCTCGAGCCTTATTGCTTCAACAACACTCCCTTGACACTCTCATGTCTTCATTTAACAACGTGTCTCTCTTCCACCATCTCTCTGCTTCTCGCCCTTACAGATTTAGACCGCCAGATCCTCTTCACCTAGCTTTGTTTGACTTCTGCATAAAAGTGTAGATAAACGGGCTCTCAGTTTGATTTATTCATGTCAGACCACTAACAAAGCTGTGGCTTGACATGATGCCAAGTACATTTTCTGGGCCAGTGGCCAAAAGCTACACTTCCACAGCTACACTTCAGTCATGATTTCATTCGCACATTATATATTTGGGGGGCAACTTAAGTACCCCTATTTAGTTTGCTATCATTCCAGATTTAGTGTTATCCGGTTTTCCATAGATCAGTTACAAATGAGTGTTGGCATGGCAGTCCCCAGGCCTGTACTTGTGGGTCAGAGTGGACATGACAGGGGCAATGACTTCTTCATGCAGTCAGTGGGCCCTGCTGGGTGGACTGTGGCTGTAGTGGGGGGTCCGTCTGTCTATGCATTGGGGTGGGGGGGGAGGGTGCAGGCAGAGGGAGGTGCATAGTCCCTATGAGGGAAGACTGAGACTCATGGTAGTGTTGGTAGTGTTTGGAGAAGTGGGGGTCACTCTATGCCAGTGAAGCAAGCCAGAGGAATGCGACAGAGTGCACAGCTGCCCAATCCTATCAAACCACAGGCACTGTGCTGTCTGAGGAGCATAAAGATGGCTGTGTGGCATGTCCATGTTCAAGGCCTCCCATGGATGGAGTTGAGGGCCTGGGATGCATCATGCTCAGTTCCCTATAAGAGCACTTCCTGGTGTAAAACTCAAGGTGGGACACAATTCCTTAGCATTTAGAAACAATGCTTGCTCATCTTACAACTTAAAGTTTCTGATCCTGCATAAAAGTCCTGTGGGGCACGTAGTCCTGCTTATTCCACAGGTGTATCACTTTTTAGGGAGTAATGAAGCTCTAGATCATGGTTGTCCCAGTCAATCTGGCAAGCAAGCCCTCGAGAGAGAGAAGAAAATACTGACACCTGAGCACCCTCTATGACATTGAGTGAGATCCGCTGTCTGAGAAAGAGGCATTCAGACTATCTGTCTTTACCAGGGGTCTTAAAAATGCGGCCCAGGAGCCATTTTTGGCCCACCACCTGATTTAATGTGGCCCCACTTCTTCTTGTAGCACTCTTTCCAAACATTCGAACCTCATTTGAAAAATAATGTACGATGTGGTGCTCATGCCTTGATGCTTTAGCACTCATAAATTGGATTGAGCCATATATTTACAGATTATGTGTTTTATCAGTCGGCAGTCACGCACAGTGACTGCCGACTGCCTACATTTTTCATGCGATTCTACATGTAAAACGTTCACAAATTACGTTCAGAGGTACTAAGGACTCTAGGCCAACAAACACTATTGATGTGCCTGAGGCCTTACGTCAACTGATTTAGCTTGACTGTTACTACAGCTGAGTCTTCTGAGTGTCCACGGCAACCACAGAGGTCTTTGTGACTGATCTCTGAACAGTTTGCTCCACAGTTAACATTTCCAGGCCGAAAGGTCACGTCTGGAGTCTGAGTGTGTGAGGGCCACTGTGGGTGTTTGAGAACGCCTGGGGCTTACACACACTATGGCTGTTTATTGGGGGTGAGCCAGGGTTCATGGGCTGACCAGAGAATGTGCACTGTCCCACTAGCCATCTCAACACTGCCCTCATCTTACGCAAGCTCTCTCTGAATGCAAATGTCAAAGTGCCGCTCCATAACAATTCTATCAGAGACCTTGTTAACTCCCACTTTTCTCTGTGAAATCACTGGTTAAGAGAACACGGCCTCCGCATTTCTTTAGTTGGATTTCTTTCCTGGGCCTATCAGCATATGTGAATTCTTGAATTAGGTCTTTACAAAATGTTTTTTCAAGTCCAATCAATACAGTGTGCTTGTAAATACCCGTTAAGTCGTGCCATAAAGACAACCTCTATTCTGAATACTGTGCCAAAGATGCATGGAAAGCTTTTGTTATTCAATGTCCAAGAATCATCTGGAGCTTTGGGTCACAGTCGTCTGTTTACAGCTGTGGGGCCGGCATTGCCTGGCCATGGCTGGAGCTCTATTATTGAGCTAGGAACCCACTCAGCAGTGATTACCATCTCATTATAAACTAAGGAAGTGGCAGCTTGTTTGTTTCTAGGGTTGCAGTGGAATACATTTGCACTTCTCCAAGAGTTCATGCGATATCAGGTGTGAATTCCACCAAGCACTAAGTGCTATCTTCTCCTCTCTCACTTCTCGCAGTCTCTCGCTCCTTCTCCCTCTCCTTCTACCCCCTTCCCCACTTAATTTGGCCTCCCTCTGTTTTCACAGCCTTTGTAGGTGATGCCTCCTGAAGTTTCCTTTCACACTCCGCGTGGAGATTTTAATTAACATATGTTGCGTTAATTAGGGCCCCTCTGCCACGGCGCAAACCAGAACAGAAGGCGGTTCTCCAAGAGCCGGTTGGGAAGCATGTGCTGCCGTTAAGTCCTTCTAATCAGAACCATTTGCACGCCGATTACTAGGAGCGCCTCGCTTCTGCCTTCACAGCTCCCCAAAACACCTGCACCTCACCGCCTCAGCAGCACCAACACACCCGAACACAAACCCAGACTTCATCACATTCTCACAGCTGCCATGAAACACGCCCCAATGCATTTGATATAACATAGTCAGAAGAATATGTGACACCTGTCATAATATGTAGTGACAGATTATAACAACATTCGTAAGACTTATGCCAATTGACATAACCCTGCAATTGTGATCCATTTAATGTTAAACAAAGATTCAAATGTTTCATATTTCACAGTGATGCATGTGTCAGGTGGTGTAATGACTGCATCATTGATAGTTCCTCCATTCTCATGAAGTGTTGTGCAGGAACTAGGAAACCAACTTCAAATGTGGTACGCTATAAATCAACATTGTGATTCATACAGGCTGCAGTTTATTAATTGATTTGAGATCCATGTGGGTCAAGCTTGGGAGGTCTACCCACATTGGTGAAATGTGAAGGCACTGGTATTAATGACTAGAGGTCATGCTCTCAGTGGGTAAAGTTGACAGGGGACACGTGGATAACATTTCTATGATATATTTGAATTAATTTTGGAACGTAATGGTCTAAGCACGTTTCGGTTTACCACACATAAACTAGTTGGAAAAGCATGTTGTCAACCAACAATGATGCAGTACAGTTTGTCATGTACCCTGTTGTGATTCCCCCATCTAAGCACCACAATGCCTGATCAGGGTTCAGTGGGGGGCCAGTTGCTACAGATTGAATTAATGGTGTCCACCTGAAGGCATAAGGACCCTACTGTTGTCAACAAGTTGTTACATTTAGCAGACACTCTTATCCAGAGTGACTTACAGACGCAATTAGGGTTAAGTGCCTTGCTCAAGGGCACATCAGCAGATTTTTCACCTCGTCAGCTCTGGGATTCAAACCAGCGACCTTTCGGTTACTGGCCCGATGCTCTTAACCGCTAGGCTACCTGCCGCCCATTGTAAATGTCATTGATGTGTCTTGTGTTCTAGTTCTAATTCAGTGTCAACACTGTGGGCCTATACTACTATACATTTGACGGGTAACAACCAAGTGTAGAGTATAACTATTTAAGAATTTTACAATGGTCTAACCCTCCACATATATATCTTTAGAGGCTGCTAATGTCCTGCGTGAGATATTTGACACTTTTCACAGAAATGTATCACTATATAGTAAATGCGCTAGATGACAATCTTGATAAAGACCTGTGTTAAACAACTGACTCCTCAACGGGGTGCAAATTGTTCAGAAGTCTAGCACTTCCAAATCTGTCGGTCTACGGAAGTCTTAAAAGGCTGAAGGTCCATTCTAGCTTCTTCGATTGCCATGTCAAAGGCAGCTTTGTAGCTTATTTTTTTTAATAGTGCAAAAAAGGAATAATTTGTTCAACATAAAATGTGAGGTTAGTACCTTATAATTATGTTGGTGATGTTTGCTCGGTATTCAACACCAGTGGATATGTTGAGAACTTAGGCGTGGCCTGTTTGTAATGGTTGGAGGAGAAAAGAGAAGCTGAGGTAATGTCCTGGGGCACTAACCTGCAGCATGTTGGCCTGAGAGCAGTGAAGGAGAAACGGTGTCCTCTGTCCCGGAGGCTCATGGGTACGCCTAGGTGGCCTGGCCGCCGTGTCGCTCAAACTGTGGCCCTCTCGCCATTCGTGTCAACATCGATGACTTCAATGGCATGTCCTTGTGAGCTCACCTTGCTAGGAGAGATACAGGAAGCTGACATTAGAGCAATGAAAGTGTGGAGGGGGAGAACTGTGTAATACCTGTACTGGGGGGAATTCTGTGTGTGTGTGTGTGTGTGTGTGTGTGTGTGTGTGTGTGTGTGTGTGTGTGTGTGTGTGTGTGTGTGTGTGTGTGTGTGTGTGTGTGTGTGTGTGTGTGTGTGTGTGTGTGTGTGTGTGTGTGTGTGTGCGCGTCTGTGTGTGCGTGTCTGTGTGAGTGTATGTTATCTGTTTCATCTGTGTTTATCATAGAGATCTCCTCTCCGAGCAGATTTGACAAAAGTGCCTGTGTTCTCGGAACACACTGGGACAGTTGTTAAGTGCTGAGTCTGTTGCTGGAGGAGTCAGTCACAGACAATTTCAGTCAATTACGGCTCTATTTCATCTTCTACACTTCTCTAGTACAGTATTCTACACTCTGTTACTGAGCTAACATGTACTGTAGCAGTGATATCACATTGTTTTCACAGAATTATTAGAAATAACTCTTTATGGAATCAACTAAGTTATGATATTTACTTGATTCCTTGCGAAATCAATGTGTTTATGTGGTTCATTTTACAGAAAATTTCACAGATTAGACCAATTTAGGTTAAAAAAGGAAACTGTTAAAGATTTTAAAGTCAGAGATAGAATTCAAATTTGACATTTCCCGTTTTAAGCAATCAACAACTGATCATGTGCAGGTTAATTTCAATGAATCACATAATGATGGGTGACAGTGACTGGTATTAGATTACTGCAAATATATTCCTCCACAAGCCCTTATTTGCTAGATTTAAAAAAACATGACTGAGTAAATAGTAATGCACTGTCATTTTCGAAATGTAATTTTATTCAACATTCAAAACTCTGAAACGGAATCGTTTACGTTGAATCCTTCACACTCGTTTTGTTAACCTACTAGGCACTTTTTCTACATGAAATCAAAACCTTGTGGGTGTGCGGAAGCTTGTATGAATTCTCCCTCCCTCGTGATGATGACTAAAACGCTGACAAAAATTGTGTTTAATCGGAATGTTGTATGTTGGTAAGAAAATGGATAAACTCAGAGACAGTTGAGAAAATATTGATCATAGAGTCTGGTGCCAGTGTGATCCTGAACGTACTGCGCACGCCTGTGTACGCTGTAAACGCTTGTTATTACAACATTTGAATTATGGAAATACAAAGGCCACACATTTGAATCTTGTACAATCAAAAGGTTATGAATAAAACGAAAGACTAAGCATGAACTTGTTTTTGTTGGTTTGTTTGTTTTTAAACCAAAAGGGCAACAGATTGTGGGTCAAAATTAGAGAATAGGCTATCAAATAATAGGATCACAACAGTTAGTTTTATCAAGCTATATGAATCATTTACATCTGATTAACAATAAACCTACACTGAGTATTCAAAGCATTATTAACACCTGCTCTTTCCATGACACAGACTGACCAGGTGAATCCATGTGAAAGCAATGATCCCTTATTGATGTCACTTGTTAAATACACTTAAATCAAACTGTGCTGGGGTTTTTCATGCTAAACAGTTTCCTGTGTATATCGAGAATGGTCCACCAAGTTCATCCAGCCAACTTGACACAACCGTGAGAAGCATTGGAGTCAACATGAGCCAGCATCCTTGTGGAATGCTTTCACGTGCCCCCACGAATTGAGGATGTTCTGAGGGCAAAAAAAGGGGGGGAGGGGGCTGCAACTCAATATTAGGAAGGTGTTCTTAATATTTTCTACAGTGTATATATGTTTATTATCTGTCTAATTTCTCCATATGCTGTATTCCAAGTAGGCTACACTTTATCGTTAGGATATTAGGCCTATAGTAGCATTGTAGTAGTTTACTACTAAGTAATCATAATAATATTGTTAATGTTGTTAAGATCATTACCATTTTGAATATAGTATTTTCATTGCCTACTTTCATATGCCTGCCACTGAAATAAAATAATGAAGTTATTTTGATAACATGCAATTCCAGTAACCGATTCGTGCACGGTATTATTTTCAAAAAATGTGTTCACGACCTGAAGTAATGTGAGAAACTGTTGCACTCATAACCATTTCAGAAAGTGTTCAAATTGTTTATCTTCTTGTCTGCCTAGTTAGAATATGCGCAAGAGCAAGTCCTCAGGGAACAGGGAGGGTTCTTGCGAAATGGAAACCTATCACGTCTAGCTTCGACATCAGACCCACCTCCAACCAATTACCAGTCGCAAAATGTATATATCATAGGTTATGAACCTGGGCATGTGTTGGAGATACTGGTAGGGACTCTTGTAAAAAGAAGACAAGACAATCGAAGAACAAAAATAAAATAATTAGCCCGTTTATTTTAATAAATAGTAGGCTATTTTAAATGATTGCCAATTTGTTGGAATATTTTAAATGTAGGGTCCGTTTTCCAGAAGTCGATAGATTTATTGGTATAGGAACTTTAGTCAAAAAACATCGGTAGGTGGACGAAATGTTTCAGTTTGTGCATTTATCTCAAAATCCGTAAACGCGCTTTCATTTCACTGGACGTGAAACAGAGGGGCACGGTGAACCTATGACATTGCACATACACTGAGACTGGGGCTGCAAATGGGCGGCATAGGTGGCAATCTTTACCTCAGTATGTTGAATGGGACTGATACGCAAACTTTCGGAAAAGACACCGATATCAACAATCACCTTCAACGCAGCAAGAATTCCGTGGATTTTAAAATGGGAATTCAGGACACCAGATTATATTACCAAGACTCAATTCAAAACGGACAGGACGGATCGGCACTGCCGTACCACGCAGACCAAACTGTGGCCGGATTCGGAGCGCAACCCGGGAGGTTTTACTCACCAACTCCCCACAATAGCTGCCATTTCAGCAGTGTCAGGTCGCCGACTAGAAACGGAACGGGACAGACTTATTTACCAACGGGAAGCGAAGGTTTCTCGACAACTAGTAAAGAACTTTACCCTGCCTCTGCGGAGAGTTATCCCGCACCCGTTCAACATGGGTACTATCGCACGCCACTCTACCCATTACCTGGGCTACAGGTGTGCGGGAAGACGCAGGCTCTCCTCAACAACTATCCTCTGTGGGCGAAGTTCCACAAATACCAAACCGAAATGATCATAACGAAACAGGGGCGGTGAGTAGAAATTCCGCCAGAGGGAAACTTATTGTCTATTTATAAGCCTACATCTTATGTAGCCACAAAATGACAAAGTAGCACGATTTGTACCATAGGTATGTAGGCGCGCGCTGAAAGTTGTTGACAGGTGCCAAGGACAGGTATGAGCGCTCCTGGGCAAATCATTGATGAGGGGAAAGTTCCTTTACTGCCTTGCTCTTGTTTTCCTCGAAGTCATTCCTAAACAAGGTATTTGCTAATGATGGCCTTATTATGACGTTTCAATTTGTGCCAAACTGCCAAAGCCGAGTCTGTCACGCGCATATGAATTAGGCCAATACGAATTAATCCAGACAGGGCATGAGGGTATCGACACGCTACACAGACTAACAAAGTGCACCAAAAATATGTATTAGATATGAAATGAGCGTTAAACATTTGAATGTTAAACTCGCTGGAAAATCTATAGAGCAATTTCCCCAAGATGAAAACTGCATGATATTTAGGCTAAACTTCAAATAAACTAACTCCAGCATTAAGAGCTCCTCACATCATATTTTTCTAGTTTTCCTTTGCGTATTTACATTTTATTTTACCGTTATATCGTAATTGATTTAACTTGTGTAACTAATCATGAAAATAATAGGCCAAGCAATCCAAGTTCTCATGCGTCCAACGATGATGACGAGCATAAATACTAACCACTATATCAGAGAAATATTTTTGCTGGAAAACATTATGACACTTCAGCTTGACCCCCTGAAGTGCATGCAGAGGGTATCACGACGGTGGCATAAGCCACTGGCTCCCAACCCACCCAGCAACGAACACAGGGGAAGAAATTGCTGGAGGCGCTGTCGCATAGGTCACGGAGCATTAAGATCCAGTCATGTCGATGATGATTAATTTACTAATATGCGACACATCCATCTGACATAAGGTTTCAGGCCATCAGTTTCTCGTGATTCTGATCTGTCAAAAGACCAAGTGCGCTGTCATATAATAGGACATTGGTATTTTAAATTAATTACATGTTTGTCCTTCCAGTTAACATTGTATTTACTACCAACATGGAGCTTTTAAAATTATGTAAATACATAATTTAGATGATTTTTTTTAAAGATACAAACAATTGTGTCATAAATATGTTATTAGGCTACCTGTATTTATCAGAAAAATGTGATTATTCTAAAATATATGTACATCAATCACAACAGCGTGCACAAAACAGTATTGATCAATGAAAAGTCTACTATTTTAATAGTATGTACAGTATTTTCATAGGCTACTTTTCATATTCACATTTTGTATACCGAGAATGTGTCCAGTTACTTATGTTCACCCTTTGTAGGCTACATACACTATGTCATCTCTCCCTCTCTCTTAAAAATGATATTAACATCAATGAGAGTCACAAATTGCACTGCTTTCTAGTCTGTCCGTTACTTAGTATTCTCCTGTCACTGAGAAAGTTCTGCTGAAGAGAGTTCTTCAAGTATAAGCCAATTCTGTCCATAGAACTGGCATTAGGACTATAGCTGCTGTACACAGACAGATCTCATGTATGCATTTGTACATTTTTGTGTGAAGGTCTTGTTTGTGACTATAAGAAATCCTGGACACAGGTGCATTTTAATCCTTTCCATATTCTTGCACTATCCTCTGGGACTTTGGAAATGTATGGCCATGTATCAAAAATTTATTTAGGGCCAAATGAATTATTTGTGGGGTAGGCTGTGTGTGTGTGTGTGTGTGTGTGTGTGTGTGTGTGTGTGTGTGTGTGTGTGTGTGTGTGTGTGTGTGTGTGTGTGTGTGTGTGTGTGTGTGTGTGTGTGTGTGCGTGTGTGTGTGTGTGTGTCAGTTTTTGACATAACATCTTCTGGCAGATAACCCTGTGGAAAATGACAGTCTGGTCATGGTCATCCCAGCTCATGTAATTAAAGTAATTAATACATCTCTTAAAATACACATAATGCCCCCCCCCCATTCACACACACACACACACATACACACATAAAGCCGAGAGAGAGAGAGAGAGAGAGAGAGAGAGAGAGAGAGAGAGAGAGAGAGAGAGAGAGAGAGAGAGAGAGAGAGAGAGAGAGAGAGAGAGAGAGAGAGAGAGAGAGAGAGAGAGAGAGAGGTGGGGGGGTGAATTGCGGACCGAGCACCAGCCAGGCTTCAGATGGCCATACACAGAACAGTGGTGCAAGGCACCTTTGATGTTCAGGTTGGAAGGCAAGTTTTTTTTTTCTTCCTTCTTCACCCTCACCTCTTCTCGGATACAGTAAGAGTACAGCAAGTGAGGATCCCATTCCCTCAGAAGAACAAGTCTGGCCTTTGAAATGTGCAGCAATCCCTATGCCTGTGCCAGGGGCCCTAGTTCTCCTGTTCTTTTCAAGTTTTCCTCTAAGACAAGACCAATTCGTTTAACATTGGCTTGGCCCATCCATCTCCTCCACCACTGAATCTCTGTTTGACTCATGTCAGTGGCAATAGTAACCTCAATGAAACCTTATCTGTTGATGAGAGGTTTGTATATTTTGATAGTGGTCTGCCGTGCACTAAGATTGCTGATAGCAACATAACTAAGGAGACGATGTTAGATGATGGTTCTACATGATTAGAATTTGACCAGGACATACATTTTTTAGCGACAACTGCGTTCAGCCATTGTTAATGTTTCAGAAACATCTCTTGTAAGAGAAGACATCTTGTAAAATAAGACAACAATTATGTTGTTGTGTGCCTTCTGGATTTTGATATTGTTTAAATCTTTAATGTTCTCTAATTCGATTCTGTTTCTAACTGTTTATTGGTCTTTAGCATGATGTGTTCTTAGAAGGAGATATGATTGAGTGCGTTCTTACGGTGTAGACAGCCTCTTTCAGAGGAAGAGTTTTGAGCTAACTTGAGACACAGGAATCATGGTAACCTGCTCAGAGTTTGTTTCTGGTTCATTGAATCTTAATGTTGTGAGAATCACATCAAGGATATATTTCTCGCTTAATATGTTACAAAAAACATTTCAACATTAAAAAATAGATATATTTAGGATCAATCAATCACAATTGAATTAAACCATTGTGTTATAACTGTTTATTACCCATGTATAAACTATCTAGAAACTAATAGTGAACATGTCTGAAGTAGAGTATGAGGGTGAAGGATGAAGTAGAGTTTGTTTGTTTGTTGATTGGTTTTAAGCATCTTTGGTCCTATAAAAGTACTATATAAATCCATTGTTTGTATTATCATTTTTACAGCTCCAGTACATGGAGTAGTAGTATGCTGGCTTTTGAAACTGTAGCGGAAAGTGTCCGATGGCTGTTTTATTTACTGTAGCTGTCAAGAGGTGTTCCTGAAAACTGGCATTGAATAAAAATGCACATTAGCGTTTGTAGAGATAGCAATTAGTGGTTGTAAACATCAAGTGCAACCTAGTCTGTGTCTGGGTAATGCATCTACTTAACAAAAGTATAAATGCAACATGCAACAATTTCAAAGATTTTACTGAGTTACAGTTCATAGAAGGAAATCAGTCAATTTAAATAAATTCATTAGGCCCTTATCTATGGATTTCACATGACTGGGCAGGGGCGCCGCCATGGGTAGGCCCACCCCTTAGGAGCCAGGCCCAGCCAATCAGAATTCGTTTTCCGGACAAAAGGGCTTTATTACAAATACTCCTCAGCACCCCGTACTGCCAAATTCTCTAAAATGACATTGGAGGCGGCTCTTGGTAGAGAAATTAGCATTACATTCTCTGGCAACAGCTCTGTTGGACATTTCTGCAGTCAGCATGCCAATTGCACTCTCCCTCAAAAAAGTTGTGTTTTGTGGCATTGTGTGACAAGCTGCACATTTTAGATTGGTATTTTATTGTCCCCAGCACAAAGTGCATCTGTGTAATGATCATGCTGTTTAATCAGCTTCTTGATATGGATGGATTATCTTGGCAAAGGATAAATGCCCCCCCCCTCTCCTCTCTCTCTCTCTCTCCCTCCCCTCTCGCTCTCTCTCTAGTGAAGCAGAAGTAGGACTATTTCAAGGTTTTGGTGTCTTAGGCTTTTTAAATGACTTGTCACATCCTGTACAGCTGTTGGTGAGTGCATACATAGAGGATGCAATGTCTTGCAGAAACCTCTAATGCAGACTCTTCAGAAAGAACTAACCCAAGTACTTCCTGTATGCTCTGATGTTTAGGTTCTTCACGGATGTGGAGAATATGGAGCATGTACAGTATGGTGGCGTCCACTCATAGAAACCGTCCCTCTAGGCACACACGTCAGTTCAACATTTCGTTTTGATTTACATTTGGTTGAGTTGTCAACTAATGTGAATTCAACGTGAAATCAACCAAACAAATCACCATGTCATTGGATTTAGGTTCAAAGTGAAAAAAAGACGAAATGCCCTTATGTTGATGACTTTTTGCAAATCCAATTAGTTTTCCACGTTGATTCAACATCATCACATGGATATTTACGGTTGAAATGACGTGGCACCAACGTTGATTCAACCAGTTTTTGACCAGTGGGTTTGATTTGAGGTTCATGCTTTCGGCAATAATATGTTTGTATACATTCCGTTTATTTGAATTACTGTGCAGCCAATATCTGAAGTCTACTGCTTGACTGATTCATCCAATGCAAACAGTATACTGTATCATCAATCATATCTTCGATGTGTATCAAATAACATCATCTGACTACATATTCCTGAGCTGCAATCGTTGCACCTGTACTGTTTTCTATGCACAGAGAGGTTATCTATACTGCACATTGATACAGTGGACAGAGAATAGATGCCTATAAATAGTGTGAAACTCTGCTTGTGTCCAGCAGCAGCTGTAGACTGGCATGTTTTCATCATAGTTGATCAAGTGTACTTGTGTGGTGACACAAACTGGACCTGAACCCCTGTCCTGTTGAATCAGTGGGTGCGCTCAAGCATCTCAGTCTTCTCCCCGGTGAATATCCAGTCCCTCTCCAGCTTCTGCTTCACATCCCCAGGACAACCCCTCCTTTTTCTCTCTCCTTCTTTCTCTCTCTTTCCCTCTACCCCGTTTTTCCTTGACTGTGTGCTCTCTCTTTCTCTCTACCTCATTTCAACGACAATCCCATTTTTGTCATTGACATTTTATTTTTTAACTTCACCCACATTTTAAATGAGCGGCAGTCTGGCAATTACTACAGGTACAGCTATGACTAGATATGACGTAAATACAAGGATTTACTCAGAATGGACACTGCCTTTGCCACCACAGGCCCTGTCATACCAGACAGGTTTCGCCTACAGTCCTAGACACTAGTGTAGGAGTCACTGGACATCGAATCATGGCATGGCTAGACCATTCTGTCGTTGTGCCATCTCAGTCAGCCTCTCTGCCATTCAGCCTCTGCCAGAGAAGTTTCCAGACCTCAGCCTGCACTCTCAATAACGAAAACCCCTGAACCTCCTCCACATGTCTGTGGCTCCATCGTTGGTTTCCCCTCGACAAGTTCTGATTTCTGATAAAAGGCCTCAGTTTAAATAAGTCTGATAATATAAGTGAAGGGAGATGTCAACTTTCAGTGTTGTTGTTTTCTGTTCATCTCATGGCGCAGAAGTAGTGGGGTTCTACTCATGACTCAAACAGCCTGCCGCCAGTTTCTGTTTTCACTTATATTAAATGCCCAATGCAGCTGGTTTTTTTTCAATATCAAATCATTTCTGGGTAACAATTAAGTGCCTTACTGTAATAGATTTCCATTAAGAAAGCAACTATTTCTAAAGTATGAATTTAGCTAGGACTGTCTGAGAGTGGTCTGAGTGGGGAGGGGAAAACTGAAAATTAGCTGTCATTGGCAGAGAGGTTTGCAACTCTCTCTATAAATCAATTGACCCGAAAGCCGAAACTCCCGCCCATGCGAATCTGCTGATTAGAAGGACCTGTATAGATTGTATTTTCAACCAGCAACTATCAGGAAATAATACTGATAAAACATGTTGACACTTTTACAATGTTAGTTTCATCAGCTGTTGTAAAATATAATACAAAACACAGGAAAAAACAGAATTTTGACTGCACTGGACCTTTAAACACAGACATGGATGGAGAAACCTATCACCTGTTATTTGTTAGCAGCTAAGGAGCTGCCACAATACTTGGATTTCCCCAAGAATTGTGATTGATTGTTGCACTGGGCTGCCCATGATGCACATAGCCAGACTGCTATCCAACAGTGTAGGGGTTTACTGTGGAAGGAAAATATAGCATCACCTAATTAGATTTTGTACAAAGGGTATATGATGTGTGTAAGGTCTCGTGAGTTTTGTCAATGAAATCAGTTAGCCCATTATTTCCTACAGATACATTATATGACAGCCGCTTCCATCTTGTCACAGAAGCATGCAGAACAAACACAAACAAAACATATTCTATAACAATTGCTAGGTTTTCATCCAATTGGCGGCAGATTTTCATGTGAATATTCTCAAATCCGCATAAATAAAATATGCTCATTTTCCCACCAGTGGTTTCCACCAAACTGACTTGTTACAGATGAAAATCAGTACGTGATGACGTAGTGTACACAAAATGTACATTTTCGCTTAAGTTTTCATGTACCGAATAAAAATCTAATGTTCAATGTGTTTCGATTGCATTTTCAACTCTACACAAACTGTTGCGTTAAATAGCAAATATGCCTACTAACAGCTCGCAGGTACAGTGCGGGTATGCTGTGCGGGTAGTCTAGTCTACATGATGAGATTGTTATGGATAAGAGCGAGAATATTTTTATTTGTCAAATGCCAGTCAAGCATCGATCATCATTTCACCAGAATCAGACCCTCGATATTTATTGGAAAGGAGCATCAAGATCACTGTGCACTTTCACCACCCTGTGTGAAGTTAATCATCATTTATTTCATCTGATGCCTAGTAAACTGCATTGTTTCCCGAGTCGTAGTGGGAGGACCACACAACATATCATCACGTGACTCCAAGTAAACTTCGATTTGATGGTTGTTATATCAATATTTGCTCATAAAGGCGTATAAAGGCGTCCACCGCCATTTCTCGAATAACCACGTCGAACCTAAAAATGATCTCTTTGCTTTTAAACATTTTTTATCAGAGCTGTCGTGATTTATTTGTGTACGGTAGGACTTTACTCGCATAAAAACTGTGGATGGAAACGTGGTCATTGAAGAGGAAACTCTGTTTTGTATCAGCAGAGTACAGGTTGACTTGACTAAATGACTGTGGCACTGAGATCTGTGAGATACACACATATACACACGCACATACATACACCCCCCCCCCCCCCCCCCCCCCCCAATGTTGTAGGAGTTACCCTCCAGAGTGAATGCCCTCTGTCCACACACATACACACACACACACACACAGTTTCCCTCAAAAACAAATATCTCTTTATACACCTCACTTGTTTTACACTGCTTAATGCTGAAACAGCTTGAGGGTCGAGTAGACTGAATTTAAATTAGCTGAGTTTATAGGCTCACACCAAGTGGAAAAGGTAATGCCCCTTCTATCATACCGAGGCAGACAGGACTGTCAATGTAAGAGGCAGAGTATCTCTCTCCCTCAATCTCTGCTATAGTAATTGTACGATTAAATACTTCACCATGGTTTAAAGAGACCAACATTTAACCCTCTGAAAAGTAAGCGCCTGCATTATTAATTATTCATTTTGTCGCGAAATTGCATTATTATTCTCGCCATAGTTTATTTTATTTGGATAGGGACACCGTACAAACACATTGACACACCGAGCTAACACTTGTCAGGTTGCATTGCGCTATGGTGTTTCTAGCTCATGCTACTTTTCAAAACCTGTCTCCAAATGGACTGCAATGGATAATAATAGTCATTTCCTGAGTTGGCTGGTTGGTGGCGATGAGAGTATCTGTAAAGGAAGTGTTTTTTTAGCACAGCTTCTAGAACTTAGAACGACCGCAAATGAATGGGCAAAGCCTTATCTGATCAATAATCTATCCGTCACTGAAGCACACTATCTCAACGAATGTATTGTATTGGCAGCGTTGCAGCCTCAGGTACTACGGAGTGTAAAAACAACGGACCAAATGTCAAGCGTGCCACGATGATTTAGCCCCACAAACAGCAGCAACCTGCAGTATCATAATGAAGGCATATACAGCCTAGTGTAAACTGATATGTGTATATATAGTATATACAGTGGGGCAAAAAAGTATTTAGTCAGCCACCAATTGTGCAAGTTCTCCCACTTAAAAAGATGAGAGAGGCCTGTAATTTTCATCATAGGTACACTTCAACTATGACAGACAAAATGAGAAAAAAAATCCAGAAAATCACATTGTAGGATTTTTTATGAATTTATTTGCAAATTATGGTGGAAAATAAGTATTTGGTCACCTACAAACAAGCAAGATTTCTGGCTCTCACAGACCTGTAACTTCTTCTTTAAGAGGCTCCTCTGTCCTCCACTCGTTACCTGTATTAATGGCACCTGTTTGAACTTGTTATCAGTATAAAAGACACCTGTCCACAACCTCAAACAGTCACACTCCAAACTCCACTATGGCCAAGACCAAAGAGCTGTCAAAGGACACCAGAAACAAAATTGTAGACCTGCACCAGGCTGGGAAGACTGAATCTGCAATAGGTAAGCAGCTTGGTTTGAAGAAATCAACTGTGGGAGCAATTATTAGGAAATGGAAGACATACAAGACCACTGATAATCTCCCTCGATCTGGGGCTCCACGCAAGATCTCACCCCGTGGGGTCAAAATGATCACAAGAACGGTGAGCAAAAATCCCAGAACCACACGGCGGGACCTAGTGAATGACCTGCAGAGAGTTGGGACCAAAGTAACAAAGCCTACCATCAGTAACACACTACGTCGCCAGGGACTCAAATCCTGCAGTGCCAGATGTGTCCCCCTGCTTAAGCCAGTACATGTCCAGGCCCGTCTGAAGTTTGCTAGAGAGCATTTGGATGATCCAGAAGAAGATTGGGAGAATGTCATATGGTCAGATGAAACCAAAATATAACTTTTTGGTAAAAACTCAACTCGTCGTGTTTGGAGGACAAAGAATGCTGAGTTGCATCCAAAGAACACCATACCTACTGTGAAGCATGGGGGTGGAAGCATCATGCTTTGGGGCTGTTTTTCTGCAAAGGGACCAGGACGACTGATCCGTGTAAAGGAAAGAATGAATGGGGCCATGTATCGTGAGATTTTGAGTGAAAACCTCCTTCCATCAGCAAGGGCATTGAAGATGAAACGTGGCTGGGTCTTTCAGCATGACAATGATCCCAAACACACCGCCCGGGCAACGAAGGAGTGGCTTTGTAAGAAGCATTTCAAGGTCCTGGAGTGGCCTAGCCAGTCTCCAGATCTCAACCCCATAGAAAATCTTTGGAGGGAGTTGAAAGTCCGTGTTGCCCAGCAACAGCCCCAAAACATCACTGCTCTAGAGGAGATCTGCATGGAGGAATGGGCCAAAATACCAGCAACAGTGTGTGAAAACCTTGTGAAGACTTACAGAAAACGTTTGACCTCTGTCATTGCCAACAAAGGGTATATAACAAAGTATTGAGATAAACTTTTGTTATTGACCAAATACTTATTTTCCACCATAATTTGCAAATAAATTCATAAAAAAATCCTACAATGTGATTTTCTGGATTTTCTTTTCTCATTTTGTCTGTCATAGTTGAAGTGTACCTATGATGAAAATTACAGGCCTCTCTCATCTTTTTAAGTGGGAGAACTTGCACAATTGGTGGCTGACTAAATACTTTTTTGCCCCACTGTATATGCCAGGGCGCCTGAGGGCAAGGGGTTATATAATGTATTCGGGAGAATCCACTCCAGCAGAAAGCAATCCTGTAGTTGTGTTGTGTACGTGCTCCTGTACATGCGCGCGTGTGCTCACTGTGTGTGTGTGTGTGTGTGTGTGTGTGTGTGTGTGTGTGTGTGTGTGTGTGTGTGTGTGTGTGTGTGTGTGTGTGTGTGTGTGTGTGTGTGTGTGTACTGTACAATATGTATGTGTGTGTGTGCTTTTCCTGTGTTTGGCCGAACTTTAGCCAGCATTCCCCTACTTGGGGACAGCCTGACCTCCCCGTTACCTCCACGGCCCCGGTGCTCAAAATCTGTTCACCAATGTAAAGCTCCAGCAATCAGACGCTACTTTTTGGTCCATCTCTTATTAACAGTCATTTTAAATATTAACCTCCACTACACTCATATCCCCCCCACCCCCCCCCACTCTGCCCCTCAGCCCTCTAACTGCACACAAAAGAAACACACACTACACCTTCGAAAATGTACACCCAGAAGTCCCCTCTTTATCTTGCTCGCTGTTGTTTCGGACAAAGATGCCTTGTGATTGCTTCTGATTGCAGTACAATGTGTAGCTAAAAGTAGATTTTGACATTGTGATGGTAGTGTTGTAAAGCTGTCAAGTCAGGAAATGTTAATTGCATTCATATATTTTTACTTCAATTGTGTGTATATATCCACATTGGAATAATGGTAGTAAAGCAATAACACCACTCATAATACGGCTTTTATAAAGAGCAATACCGCATCCTTTTTGTCTTACTTAAATTCAATCTGGCTCTAGAAGAAAACACTACAGTTTCAGTGTATTTTAACCAACTGTATCTACCTCTTCTCTCATCTTATGATGACATTTTTCTCCTCTCTTCTACTCTAGGAGGATGTTCCCCTTCCTGAGTTTCAACATCAGCGTTCTGGACCCGTCAGCCCACTACAATGTGTATGTGGACGTGGTCCTATCCGACCAGCACCACTGGAGGTACCAGGGAGGCAAGTGGGTCCAGTGTGGCAAAGCAGAGGGTAACATGCCAGGTATGATTACCTAGCGGTTAAGAACGTTTGGGCCAACGTTGGACCAGTAACCCGAAAGGTCGCTGGTTCAAATCCCTGAACAGACTATGTGAAAAATCTGCCATTGAGCAAGGCACTTAACCCTAATTGCTATTGTAAGTCGCTTTGGATAAGAGCATCTGCTAAATGACTTAAATGTTAAAATATATTAAATATATATTGCCACACCACACTCTCTGTCATCCATACTGCTCCAATCAATGACATACAATGGTACAATGAATGAATCCAAAGGAGGATCCCTCCAGAGTAGCATTGAGAGTTAGAGCATCAACGTGTCCTTAGCATTTATAACCATGCTTATTGATTGAATGGAACATGGATTCAGTCTTTTCCTCAGTGGCTAATCATCCCTCTCACTCTACTCCATTCGTTTCAATTTACCCAGTATGAGTGAAATCACCAAGAGACTCAACCTAAAGCAGCTACATTGTTTTGTGAACGATGACAATTTCAACCCGCCGTACAGCACTGCAGTCATTGAAATAGGTCAACCTGTGTCATACACTAACATGTATTGTGGCTGTGTGGCTCCTGACTAATTACAGCGTAGTGGTAGCCGTGGTAACATTGTTGTGGTAGCTATGATTCTTTAGTAACAGGTTAGTAGGTCGTTTTGCTAATGTTAACTGGAGCTGTGATTGTTTAGCATGGCATTTGCTTGTAAACGATTTGTGAAGCATTAATGTAGGCCTATGTAGACTTGTAAAGGGCTTCACTAAAGCTTCATTAACGTTGTTGCTAACTCTACCCCATAGGGAACAGGATGTATATGCACCCAGACTCTCCCAACACAGGGGCTCACTGGATGAGGCAGGAGGTGTCGTTTGGCAAGCTCAAGCTCACCAACAACAAGGGCAGTGCCAACAACGTGGGGCAGGTAACAGATATGCCTCAGAAACTCATTTAAAGATGTCCTAAAATCCAAATGAGATTTTCCATTGGTGGTACTTTTCATCGTTTTTTTCACGGTCGTTAATGCCCTTCTAGGACTAACTCTCCGGTGCTGTTCCCTCTTAGATGATCGTTCTGCAGTCACTTCATAAGTACCAGCCACGGCTGCACATCGTCGAAGTGAAGCAGGATGGTTCTGAGGACCTCTTCCTCACCGCCAAGGCCCAGACCTTCGTCTTCCCAGAGACCCAATTCATCGCCGTCACAGCCTATCAGAACGCAGACGTGAGTCACCTCGCCTGACCTCAACAGCTCGTTTGACTAGCCCTTTTCCTTAGCATACCATAGACCAGGGGTCACCAACTGGTCGATCGCGATCGACTTGTCGATCTCCAAGGCATTTCTAGTCGATCGCCAAACATTTCTGTAAAAAACAACAACGATAAAGCCTTTTTTTTTATTCTCGGGTTGTTGGTGGTAGGTGCAGCCAATTCAGCTGCCCTGCGCGCCGGGCTGGCAAACTGTTGCCATTTCATGTGTCTGAAGGTACAAACTCTGCCTTCCCGGTGGGCCTGGAGAGGAAATCAAGTGCACTATGCCACCGCTGGCCAATCAGATTGCTCAGATGACCGAGTCTGCAGTAACGTAGCAGGCATAAAAGAAAGCTACGGCAAAATTGATACTGTGAGATTTCAAAACGTTTAAAACCATGACTAGAGAGAGACTGTCAACGAATACAGCAAAGAGCTGCAGTTTATATGAGTGAGTTCATGTTTAAGTTCTTACTCAGCACTGTCAACACTTTGTATTCAACACTTTTATCACCCATAAAATGTGCGTTCTTCCTATTTCCACTCAGCGCTACAACAAGCAGTGCAGCAGTAATGAATGAGTAGAAAAGTGTATCTATAGGCTTGCATTGTTGTTATTAATAGCGGCTTGGGTCTTTTTTTAATATCAAGGAATATTTCTCTGTTCATAGGAGTAACAATCTGAATTTGTGCATGAGGCAAAAGTAATGCGGTGCGACTCGAGTTTCGCCATCAGCTGGAAGACGCTGTACCTTTTTTGGTCAGTGTCAGTGGAGGAAAGGGAGAGTGGAGGGATGTTGAGAGATGTTGCTCTCTCCCTCCTCTGAGACTGACCATCAGATGCAGGCACCATCAGCCCAGTAAAATAAAAAGCAAATTATTTAAATGTATGCTCACCCAGCTGTGCCTCATAAGTAATACAACAATGGATCTATGTCCCGAACAACAATGCATTGGCAGGTCAATTCAAGCAAAGCCAGTATGCGGTGATAATGTATTGGGCCTATAGCTTACTGCACAAACCTCACTGCTACAGTGCTGTTTTTAATTGGTTAATTTTGCATAGACTTACATTTTTTAAGTCACGTTAATAAAAATTCAGAGTGGTAGATCTCGGCATTTTGACTCAGAAAGTGATCTAGACTCAGAAAAGGTTGGTGACCACTGCCATAGATGTTTATAACGTAATTAGGAATAGAAGTGTACTCACACTGAAGTGCCAAACAAGAAGACTTTCCCACGATAAGAAAATAAACTGTGTGTAACCCTCATTAGTAATTTCATGCAGTCAGTGATCTCTCTCTCTCCCCCTCTCTCTCCCCCTCTCTTTTTCCTATGCGTCTACGCTCTCACACTCTCTCTCCTCAACGATCTGTCTGTCCTATCCTTGCCCCCTCTCCCATCCTGTCTCCTGCTATTTCTTACACAGATCACCCAGCTGAAAATAGACCATAACCCCTTTGCTAAAGGTTTCCGGGACAATTATGACGCGTGAGTATGCCAGAAAATAACCAAATGAATAAAGAGAAAACGAAACCCCTCAAAAACATCTGTAGTCTTGAATGAGAACGTTTGACATTTTAAACCAGCTCTATGTCTGTACAAGCGGACGCTGAGGCACAGTGCTCACACACGTACTCAGTCCTACCATATCAACACTGGATATCTCCAACTAATAAATATACAATTGCTAACCCTAATAGGCCAATGTATTTCTATCTCACAAAGATGTGTTGATATGAGGAGGTGTGAAATACCTGCTAGATGGTTAAGAGACATTTGATGTGACACATGTTTTGCCAGGAAGTAACACGTCTTCTTGTGTTGCGCCCCCTCCCCCATTCCTCCCCGTTCCCCTGCCTAGGCTGTACGCACCACCTGACTCAGACCGTGTCACCCCCTCTCCCACCGAGGGCCAGCAGCTTTTGGCAGGTACCTGCTATACCCAGGGGTACCTGATGGACCAGTACATGAACCCCCTGCCCCAGAACCGCTTCTACAGCCGGGAGCACATGGCAGGCATGGGCCATCAGACCAAAGACCCCTCAGCCAGCCCCCACAGCCGCTGGTACCTCTCTCCCCAGCAAAGTGTCACCTCCAACCGGCTGGACTTCAACTCCTATGAGGGTGACTTCTCCAGCAACAGCTTCTACAAGCCCTTCCCCCTGCAGACGTCGGCCCACCACACGCTGAGCTACTACGAGGACAGCCCGTTCGCCACGGCCAGCGTATCCATCTCAGGAGCCTCCTCGGCAGCCTGGAGCACCGGCCGGCCCTCCCCTCAGTACCTCAACCATCCCTGTCCCAGTAAAGTCGGCCCCAGTCTAGGCTGGTTCAGGCCTGTGTCCTCTCCCTCTCCAGGTCACCCCAGGCTCCGCCCCCCACCATCACTGCAGGACAAGCCCAAGGAGGCAGGGGTGGGGGGAGAGGACCCCTGGCTGGAACCCCCCTCAGTCAAATCGGTGGACTCGGCTGACTCCGGCCTGTTCGAGGGCGGGGCAGAGGGCAAGAAGCGGCGAGTGTCACCCTACGCTTCCAGCACGGAGAACTCGCCGCCCACCCGTAGCGTGGAGGTCTGTGAAAAGGACTGCGGTAGTGATGCCGGCTACTACGGCTTTTATACCCACTGAAGCCGCCCACCCACCACGTAAATACCCTCTCCTAGTGTCCCCCTCCTGTCCTCTTTGTGCTTTGGTATCTCCCACATGGCCGTGTCTCTCTGCCTGTCCCATGAAGTCATGTAATGGCGCTGGACTGAAGCTCCATTGGCCACAGAACGCCAACATCACAGATGGGCCAGGTAAATGGCACCTCAGCCATTTTGACACATACAGACAGACTGGACCTCTCGACAGCCCAAAAGGGAGGCTACTCTAAGGTTGTGTTTAGGTTACGTGTTTGAGGACAAGGACCTCCTAAGGTCAGACAGGAACACTTTGAACATGACTGTTAATGTGTGCGAGGGCCAAAGTGCAAAGGCGATTTGACTGGGTCCACAGACACTGCCCTAGAAACATGCAGACACACAGACACACAGACCTCTGACTTAAGTCTTTTTAACGTTTGGGGATTCAAAAATAAGACGTCTGCACACCTGCTGACAGACCCCTGCAGGGACCCCTATCACATTCACACACAGACACACACTCTTTCACACACACATGCTCACACACAGACACACGCTCTCTCTCACACACACACACACTATTCTCCAGCTCCACTTTCAGTATATGCTCGCGGTCACATGACCCAATGTACTGAGACGCAGACACGACTGGTTGTATGTTAATAACAAAACGGAATCATTTCTGTCTAATCCTCTGTCTGAGGAGTTTGGAACTCCCCCTTGTGACAGCAGTGAAGAACTGCAGGCTGATGGCGAGCGCGCAGGCGAGAGCAGAGGCCAGCGTCAGGTGTTAGAGGTGAGGGGAGCTTAGCGAGGGTTCAAGGCTAATCAGCATCAAGGCTGACGGGCCAGCCTTCCTGTGAGCTACTGTCGCCTACAGCAGGTCTGTCATTTAGAACAACACAGCCTTAGCAGCCAATCCAAAGACTCACAACACAATGGAAATCAGCATATCTCACAGACAATCTGAGGCAACTACAAAAGCGATGAATTAAAACGTGAGCCAGTCAGACAACACACACCGGAAATCATTACCAGCAGGGTATATCGTTTTTACACCCCTCCCCCCCCCCCCCCAATAACTGAAGTGGATTTAACAGTCGACATTAATAAGGGATCATAGCTTTCACCTGGATTCACCTGTCATGGAAAGAGCAGTTCCTAATGTTTTGTACACTTAGTGTATATGGCTAAGAGAGCGCCAAACTGACAGAGTACGTGTAGCCTATGTATTGTCACTCCCGGGCTTAGTTAGTGTGACCCAACAGAACATGTGTCCACCCCCCCAGACTTTAGGTTCATCATGTCGTGACAAAGACACAGCTTCCTGGCAAGGTGACGAAGATCTATAGAGAGAGGAGAGAGCGATAGAGAGAGGGAGTCTCCAGTCTGAGCCAATCAGAGACTCTGGGGGTGACAGGCAGCCACTCACTCAAGAGGATCCTGGGATACTGGTGGTCTAAAACCACATATTGCTGGGTGTGTGTGCTCCAATTGCGAGGCCATAAGAAATGACAGGAATGTAATCAAGGCAAGACCTCATTATTTATCGCACTTATGATTACGGTATATCGTACACAGAGTACAGTCAGAAGACACATGATATAATTAAGATATAATCACACTTATTAAGTGACAGGCCAGCCATGAAAACATGACTCACAGTCACTCACTCACACTGGAAGGTGACCAAAACAAATTAACTTTTGAGTTTAAAAAAAAGACATTGGGGCTGTGTGTCTACAGTCAGCCCTGCTGGCTATGATTGAATATACTTAATGTAAGATATTTAAAAAATTAAAAAATAACATTTTTATCCTACTTACATATACTGGATGTTCATTTTGTTAACCTCAAGGTGTTTTTATATTATTAATTCATGAATTGTACAGATGCCAACTTTCAAAGGGAAATTCTGCCATTTTGTGTCAGGCTAAACTGCCTTTCTACAAACAAACAGAGAAGCTGGTTTTCCTATTGGAAGGTGGAAGAAATCAGTGATTCTCTGACATAAAACCAGAGCAATAGGATGGAGAAGCCAATCAGATCTGTGGTATTGCAGAACTCTGCAAATGAAATATGTTCGCAAACAGAAAGACATCTTCCCTAAACAGAGCTTAGCATAATGTGACTGCTGTGACACCATCATAATGCAATAATGCCACAGCACAGTAAAGGTCATTGGACTGACTTTATGTGCTACAAAAGGGGAATCAACTGGAATTTAAAAAGTCTAGCTATAGATGTTTTCTTATGTAGAGTTGATCTTATGCTGGACACTATAGAAATATATTGCTAACATGAGTCTCTTCCTGAAAAGTTTATTTTTACCCTTAAGCAATTTAAATGAATGAAAAAAGGACTTCATTATTACAGTTGTTTGTTAAGAGGTGGACAATTTGTTATTTAAGTGCAATTAAAATGAGATGTGAATTAACTTTTTATTTATAAGGTGTTCAATATTGCAAGAGCAAATGAAAAACATTGATTTGCTCAAATGCTTGGAAAATGTGCAGAAATGTTTATTCTCTATCTTGCGTTACATGATTTTGTATGTGACGCTGTCTGGCACTGAACCTGCATTAACATGACTGCTAGTGAGTTGAGAGAAATAGATCATTCTGTCTGTATGTGGTGTGGACTCCTCAGGACTGCCTCCTAGTGTACATCTCCTTACAATAAACAAAACAAACTCCTGCCAATAGAAATCTTCTATAAACAATCCATAACCCATGATTCTTTGCCATCCTTATATTAGAATGAAGTTGTGAATGGGAAATGTAGTCCAGTCTTGACTTAAAAAGCTCAAAGAGGATAAGGATGGGGTAGACTTGAAAGGTCAAATTCTCCATCCAACAGTTGGATAGTGAAGCATTTTCATTTGTGTTTAATGTGGACTGTTTGTCTCCGGGATAGGGCACCTTGCCTTCAGTCTGTGAAATGGTCTGTCCTTAAATTATCGTAAAGGTGTATAAATCATTAACTCAATCGGTCCGAGCAGGCTGTAACGGATGAATAGACTGATGATCCAGGAATGCAGTAGAGAAATGCAAAATATTGTACTAAATTAAGAAATGTAAATATTGTCTTCGCTTTATTCTAATGTACACTGCTCAAAAAAATAAAGGGAACACTTAAACAACACAATGTAACTCCAAGTCAATCACACTTCTGTGAAATCAATCTGTCCACTTAGGAAGCAACACTGATTGACAATAATTTTCACATGCTGTTGTGCAAATGGAATAGACAAAAGGTGGAAATTATAGGCAATTAGCAAGACACCCCCAATAAAGGAGTGATTCTGGAGGTGGTGACCACAGACCACTTCTCAGTTCCTATGCTTTCTGGCTGATGTTTTGGTCACTTTTGAATGCTGGCGGTGCTTTCACTCTAGTGGTAGCATGAGACGGAGTCTACAACCCACACAAGTGGCTCAGGTAGTGCAGCTCATCCAGGATGGCACATCAATGCGAGCTGTGGCAAGAAGGTTTGCTGTGTCTGTCAGCGTAGTGTCCAGAGCATGGAGGCGCTACCAGGAGACAGGCCAGTACACCAGGAGACGTGGAGGAGGCCGTAGGAGGGCAACAACCCAGCAGAAGGACCGCTACCTCCGCCTTTGTGCAAGGAGGAGCACTGCCAGAGCCCTGCAAATGACCTCCAGCAGGCCACAAATGTGCATGTGTCAGCATATGGTCTCACAAGGGCTCTGAGGATCTCATCTCGGTACCTAATGGCAGTCAGGCTACCTCTGGCGAGCACATGGAGGGCTGTGCGGCCCCACAAAGAAATGCCACCCCCCACCATGACTGACCCACCGCCAAACCGGTCATGCTGGAGGATGTTGCAGGCAGCAGAACGTTCTCCACGGCGTCTCCAGACTCTGTCACGTCTGTCACATGTGCTCATGTGCTCAGTGTGAACCTGCTTTCATCTGTGAAGAGCACAGGGCGCCAGTGGCGAATTTGCCAATCTTGGTGTTCTCTGGCAAATGCCAAACGTCCTGCACAGTGTTGGGCTGTAAGCACAACCCCCACCTGTGGACGTCGGGCCCTCATACCACCCTCATGGAGTCTGTTTCTGACCGTTTGAGCAGACACATGCACATTTGTGGCCTGCTGGAGGTCATTTGCAGGGCTCTGGCAGTGCTCCTCCTTGCACAAAGGCGGAGGTAGCGGTCCTTCTGCTGGGTTGTTGCCCTCCTACGGCCTCCTCCACGTCTCCTGGTGTACTGGCCTGTCTCCTGGTAGCGCCTCCATGCTCTGGACACTACGCTGACAGACACAGCAAACCTTCTTGCCACAGCTCGCATTGATGTGCCATCCTGGATGAGCTGCACTACCTGAGCCACTTGTGTGGGTTATAGACTCCGTCTCATGCTACCACTAGAGTGAGAGCACCGCCAGCATTCAAAAGTGACCAACACATCAGCCAGAAAGCATAGGAACTGAGAAGTGGTCTGTGGTCACCACCTCCAGAATCACTCCTTTATTGGGGGTGTCTTGCTAATTGCCTATAATTTCCACCTTTTGTCTATTCCATTTGCACAACAGCATGTGAAAATTATTGTCAATCAGTGTTGCTTCCTAAGTGGACAGATTGATTTCACAGAAGTGTGATTGACTTGGAGTTACATTGTGTTGTTTAAGTGTTCCCTTTATTTTTTTGAGCAGTGTATTAAAGACTTGAATAGCAGAAAACAAAGGGATTTGTTTTTAAATTTATTAAAAGGTGGCTTACTTGTCTTTTACTGTGTTTTATTCATGAATTAACATTTCATAATCACAACTGTTTAAATTGAATCTCAAACCAATGTAAAAAATAAAAAAGACAACCTCAAGATTATAAACAGAATAATACCCACATACCCATTGTACTGTATATTAGACATGTTGATATTAAGTCTAGCTTGATTATAATTTAGTTATACTCAATCATAAAATATACTTTATTAAACACAGACTCATTATGCAATCAGTTGCCTTGGTAACCCCTTTCAAGAGCAATATCTTAATAATCACAAGTAACAGCATTATTATTGTTCACTAAAAATCAAGTCAAAAATACAACACTTACATTATAAAAAGTAACTTATGTGCACCCTAAATGACAGAGACGGTTATAGGTTACATTCCCATGTCAAATTGTTTGACTTACTAAAACACTCAGGTAGGAGAAAGGAATGTTTGAACACACTAATGCCACTGAAATAAATATGATTCAACAATAATTCATAAATCGGCTTAATCCTAATTTAGGATCCACAAACCATGCATAGCTGACTTAGAGAGACGTGTGAAAATTGAGTGATGACGCAAAAAGATTGAGTTAGGAGTGAGCCCAGAGACTATTAAATACACATTTTTCTACCTTTACAATATCTGAAGATTAGTCCACAGTAGATGTCTTGACCTGAGCAAATGAACCTCACACTTCCAGCCCTCTAGACAGCAAATACATCTTGACAGGATAGCATAAATGTACACAAATGGGGAATGACCATAAATACATTGCAATGGACTAAATACGAGTATGAGAGAAAAGTCTATTTATCCTTTCCAGGTGGCGGAACAGGTAACGCTACACATTCTGGGAACTATTTTCAACATGACGTTTCAGTGGATCCAAGTAGTTTCCAGACTTTCCCATGAAGCAGCCCGGGAGGGAGTGCAAATCAGATGGCAATGATGGAAGGTGAGGTCTCGGGACAGTTCATCGATGCCTTCACCAATTGGCCCCAGTCTGGCTGTTTATTCACCATAGTTCCAGGTTGTTTGTGTTAGCAAAGCCCGGGTTCTCTCGGACTTTCCAATAGGTTCCATTGGTCAGCCACACATCCCTCCCAGAGGAATCCATGGCTTTCCTAAAGATGGAAAATGATTCAATTACAGAAAGCATACCTAGTATTAAACCAGTGGAGTCCTATATGATCTTACTGTGTATCACAATTGAAGTTCGGTACATTTCAGACTACAAAAAAGAGATTTGGAGGTATTATCCTAGATATAAGATGACACACAAGAGTACCACTGAAGATTAAAAGGAAAGGGACTTACTTAAAGAAGCGTGGCGTGTGCTCCTGTCCTTTCTTAGCCAGTTGTTTCCTCCGCTCCCTCTGCATGTCTTCCACTTCTTCTTTAAACTTGTCACAGTCATCCACCCTCCCATCCTCCAGCATCCTGAGGAAAAGAAAATAACAAAAATCATCAAAAACATACCAATTCATCAAATCCATCATATCTAAGAGAAAGGCCCCGAGTTTTTCCTGGTCGTGTCACCTAAAACAGGAAAACGTCATGGCCCTGTTAATAAAAAAAATTATATTGTAAAATGGTGGTTTTCCATTTCCTAATCAAGCCCGACCCATGGCGGCAACACTCACCTCTGGTCAGGGCGAAGGCGTGAGTCTGTGGGGGGCAGAAGAGGCTTCAGGCCTGGGGTGAGCTCGTTTAGCTCTAGTGTGAAGCTGGAGAAGCCGTAGTACAGGTAGTAGTCCTTGGGCTGGGAATCTGTACAGTGAAATAGACCACTGAGGTCAGCTACAGCTAATGTAACCACAGCCTCAAACCACAATGTCTTTAGATAGCATATCGCTAACCAGTAAAAAAATACTTAAGGGTTTGGAGTCTTTTGATACAAGAATTCTCAGTTTTTAACTTTTCAGACTGTTTTCCTTGGGTGGGTGGGATACTCACTTGGCTTCCAGATACACTGTGGAGTGGGCAAGGTGTCACAGAAGATGCCCTCATGCCACAGCCCCCCAAACCGGTGGATAACACTCCCAGTCTGGTCGAGCACGGTGCCCTGCACTTCATTCTTGTTGGTGTCCGACCCCCAATAGCGAGACTTAACGAAGGTTATCTTACAGGTGCACGCGTTGCCGTTGAGGTTACGGATGATGACCTCCCCATAGTGCTCCAGGTAGCGCTGCTGGCTCAGAACATTATGGATGCAGGTCACCACTTTGTTCCACTCATAGTGGTCCCCAAACCTAAAAGAGTGAAGTTAATTTCTAACAGTTTGAGGGAGCAGACAGTAAAGAAATGGCCACCAGCAGCAGACTCTCACCTTGGGAGAGTGACATTCACCATCCCTGTTGGCATGATCTCCAGTGACTTTCCCCAGAACTTATTCTTCCACCGCTGGTCTGTTTAGGTGACACAAATATGTTGTGCTTCATGAGAAAAACGTTAAATGATCAAAGTTTTAGATAGTTTCTAAAGGTTTAGAAATGGTTCAAAAAAAAATGTCAAGACACTTGCTAACATTAGCCGACTAGAATCAAGGTTCTGCTCAGTTATAAATCAGTAAAGCTCACCCTGCCAGAAGGAGAAGGAGTCGGAGTCCGCGTGACATGCAGAGATGGGGGGGTGGTGGCAGACCTGATGAAAGACAATGGTTTAAGTCTGAATACAACAGAACTAGTCTGACCTGGTCTGCTGAGGAATGTCAGAGAAGATTCAGTCCTCCTACCTGCTCACTGATGTAGCGGAAGCCCTTGTCTTCTCTCAGACATTCATAGGTCTCCCCCAGGAGTGGGTTGAAGGGCTTGTAGCGGTTGCGGTAGTGAGCTGTTGCATAGCCAGAGATGGCAAAGGCACCTATGTAGACCTGCACAAGACCAGAGAAGCACCTTCAGTCTTCTAATCTAACATACTGCGAATCACTAGCATAGCTGTCGTTACGTGGTTTCATTTAAACCGTGAGGCTCTGTGCATACTGTATTCTAGCATATGCCTTTGACACAACGGAAACTTTTTATCATAGTTTAGTGATGTGTCCAGATGCTGCTAACTTAAACACCGAATGGAAAAGTGCTCAAGGTGGCTCTTAACGCCTTACATCCTTTGAGTTACAAAATTTGATGACATTTAAGAATCCTCACCATCCTCTGGTAGGGGTCTAGTGTGTTGTTGGCGGTGTCCAGCAGCTCAGAGTACTCCAGCTCCTCACACAGTCTTTGCATCAGGTTGATGGGCTCGTTGAGAGCAGCAGGCATGGAGACACGGGACAGGTCCTTGCCTATGTTGTTATAGAGGATCTGCATCAGGCCCACCTGGGCGTTGTCCGGGCAGTGGGCGGCCAGGGTGGTACGGCGGCCCGTGTTTTTGGGCACGACACAGTTGGGAGTCTTAGAGATACTGGCACGGTACTCACGAGTGGCTGAAGCTGTGGGGGAGAGAGATCGGTTTCAATAAATTGAAAAAAATAATTGCTAACTAGTTACAGAGCGTGTGTATGTGTGTTCACCATGTCCTTCCTCAGGTTCAGAGTTGCTGGTTGTCCCTTCACTCAGACCAGACTCAGACTCAGAGAAGCTCCCATTCAGGACACCGTCACTCGCATCAAAATACTCAGCTGCAGAGTCTGTCACCGATGGCGTGCGACGGGACTCGTTCCCAGATACAGTCTAAAGAGAGGAAGAGTAACAAACAATAAACACCATGAGAAAGACAGCCAAGAAGACAGTCGGTGAGGAAAAGCACCCATAGGCACTCGCACACAAATAAATACACACATTTCGTAAACCAAGCCTGTCTCCATGAATGCATATACCGTCACCTCAGCCAGTGTGGTTGATTGGTGGTAGGTGTCCTGCAGTCTCTGACGCTCCTGGGCCAAGGCATCATGCACAGACTTGAGGGACGTGTGTACTGACGGGGACAGGAAAATAAAGAAATTCACATTTAGCATTAGTAGTAATGAACGCACACAACATGTGTGAGTCCACGTGTGTTTTGACTCTGACCTCTTTGGGACACGCTACAGATGTCCTGCTGGATCTTCTTGCCTTCTGTGGAGGCGTTGGTGGGAGGGGACAGCTGGGAGTAGACATAGTCCGGGACGGCGGGGACATAGTCTTGAAGGGAGGGGACAGATGCACCCAGTTGGGACGAGCTGTTCAGATGACTAGAGGACAGCTACAAAATGGAGGAACGATGGAGAATGAACAAGTAGAAAAAACTGAACAACCATTTTCTATTTGTCTGAGAATTATTTGCCAGTCACTGATTCCCCACATTAGTGAGATGTCAAATATGTTTGTATGTAGAAGGAAAATGAATAAGAACTGTGTACAAGCCATGCAATATAGATACTATGGAAGATTAAAAGCTATCGTTTCATTTTTTATTTCATGAAAAATTAACCCCTTTTTCTCCCCGATTTTGTTATTACGATCTTGTCTCGTCGCTGCAACTCCCTAACGGGCTCAGGAGAGCCGAAGGTTGAGTCGTGTGTCCTCCAAAATATGACCCAACAAGCCGCACTTAATACCCGCTCGCTTAACCCGGAAGCCAGCTGCACCAATGTATCAGAGGAAACACCGTTCAACTGACAACCGAAGACAGCCTACAGGGGCCCGGCCCGCCACAAGGAGTTGCTAGAGCGTGATGAGCCAAGTAAAGCCCTCCCTGGCCCTCCCCTAACCCGGATGACGCAGGGCCAATTGTTCGCCGCTCTATGGGACTCCCAGTCACGGCCAGTAATGACACAGCTTGGGATTCGAACCCCTTAGACCACTGCGCCACTCAGGAGGCCCGCTAGTGTTCAATTCTACTGTAGGAGCATGTATGTCCTACAAGGAATTAACCAGTTTTATTTCTCAAACATATATATCACAGCTACAATTTCCATTCAATCTGATAGCAGTCTAATTGCAAAAACGTTGGTTTGCTCTCTGAATCTAAATCTGATTTGACCTTTCCATTGTAAAAAAATGTTTACCCCTTTGTCTGTGTGACTGTCTAGACAACATGGAAGAGATCAAGTAGGACTAGCTAGGTGTTCCTTGCTTTGGCAGTCTGCCTTGTTTCCTGGTGTTGACTCACCGATTTAGTAATCCCACGAAAAGGTTTTGGATTAAAAAGGAAGCCTAAAAGTTATCAGATGATTGGGTTAGCTAATACTCAAAACCAACACATTATACTCTTTACAGGTTGGTTAGTGGTACACAATCAACTTTTGGAATTTTAGTATTAAAAAAATATATGAACATTAGTGCCAAATCAACAGGGAAATGCACTGGAACAAATATCCATGAGTCAAAACTAAAAATGTCAGTCTAAATTACCTACACATTTAATCTAAGAACCACAGGTAAAAAAGAAAATGTATGTTACTAACCTGTCTTACCATTCCAAGGGCCTCTACCCTTGACATTGTGCGCGAGTGACCCCATATCTTGCAAGACCTGGACTTCTTGGGTTTCTCAAGAGAGAGATTCTTGGTGGAATTAAAAAAACAGACATGAGCCATTTATCTCATTACATTACTTAATTCAAGCATGTCTCCACACCCTTGTCCACTGGTATTCCTAGTTCACTTGTCCCTAGGAAAAGTCACCCCTTACCCCTAGGAAAATGTGTAGACCTGAAACAACTGGATACGTGTTGATATTTGATCCTAGCCTATGCAATGGCTGGAGTGGAACCATTACCACATTGCTAAACCTATACTAGGAAGGGTTGGTTTGGAGCTGGGCCGTAGTGTCGCTTCATCTCACCTGCATGCTGATGATGCGCTGCAGCTCGCCGTCGGTGAAGGCCTGCTGGCCCCCCTCCAGCAACTGCAGCCTCCGGACCAGCCGGTTCAGCTCAGACAGTTCCAACTGACAACGGTTCAGCTCTGAAGAAAAAAACAAAACAAAAACACAGAGACTGTTAGGGCAGATCCCAGAACAGTTCTACTGGGGAGTTAAGACCTAGAGCGAAACATTCGTAGATCTCATCAAATCACATACACATGGTTAGCAGATGCTCAAGCATTTCGCTACACTCGCATTAACTTCTAGTTCCGACCCTGCAGTAATATCTAACAAGTAATCTAACAATTTCACAACAACTACCTTATACACACACACAAGTGTAAAGGAATGAATAAGAATATATACATATAAATATATGGATGAGCAATGGCCGAACGGCATAGGCAAGATGCAGTAGATGGTATAGACTACACTATATACATTTGAGTAATGTAGGGTATAAAGTGGCATTGTTTAAAGTGACTAGTGATACATTTATTACATCCAATTTCTTATTATCAAAGTGGCTAGAGATTTGAGTCAGTATGTTGGCAGCAGCCACTCAATGTTAGTGATGGCTGTTTAACAGTCTGATGGCCTTGAGATAACCATGGTTGTCCATGAAGCACTATTCAAGACAATTAGAAGCTAGACTATTTACGTGAGTGCAACAAAAAAAGAAAGGTTTGGCAGCCCTAAAGCATTTTGGGTTTACTTTATACACGAGTGCAGTACCTTGAGCACAGCTGTCTGGGTCATGAGTCTGTTGTAACCAGGCTGACACCTTCCCATTCACCCCCGGGTTGACCGAGGGAAACTCGGACGGTGTTGGTGCAGCTATCTCACCCACGTAAGAGTCTGTAGTGCTATGGTAGTGTTGGTAGGAAGACTGGTATACAGACGAGAGAGGGAGACAGAGACACTGACGAGTCAATACAAGACTATAAACCACGAATAGAGACTGGACCTCTACAGAGTGAGAGGACTCACCACGTCCTGCATGGCGTTCCTCTGTGCCTGTCCAGGCACACTGGTGCCCTGGGACAAGGCCTGGAAGAAGCCATTGTGCACTTGAGCAGCCTCATTCTTCTTGAACATGCGATGGGCACTCAGCTTGGCCACCCAGATGTAGAACAAGTCATGACTATTGGCCTAGGAGAGGAAAGAACAGGAAGAGTGGTGCCAAGTTCATTTGTATTACTACAGGCCTCAAAAACTAATCCCAAAAACCTAATCCAACATTTCTCCAATTCAACCTTGGACAATATTGAACTTTGTTTACTAAGTTACTTAATTATAATTTATGTAGTGAAGTTGGCCAACAAGCTAAAGTAAGTGAAAGGGACTGGGCATACCTTCATATGATATAGAATATCTCCTGCATCCAAATCGATACGATTGGATTTCTTGTTGATAGACATGACTGCAAGGCCGACATCTAATGAACCATGAAGCTTTCCCCTTGTGATCTTTAAAATAAAAAGTGCTTGCCATTATATTATTAATGCTGAGTTTATCATTTAACTAAAATACATAACATAGTGAATGTACACTTACATCTTGTTGGGTTTTGGAATATCGTAAGATCCCCGTTTCCAACACAAAGTACCTCTGAAAGTAGGATCAAAAACACATGAATTAAACTAATTTATAATTAAACTAATGTGAACTAATTTCCAAAATAGTGACCAAACACACTGGTGGATTGGATGAATGGGCAGTTTGCTGACCTTGTGCCAGCCTTTCAGGGGCCATTTTCTCCTCTTGAGGAGGTATCCTTCACAGATGCCTGGAATGGTCAGGTCTTGAGAGTTGTCACCAGACATCATTTCCACCTGAAGGTCATCCATCACCTCCCAGTCTTTAATGTTCTGAGGGTGAACCAACACCATAACAAACACATCAGCATCCATCTGGAGACATTGTTATTTGTGGGATGTTAACACGCAGTTTGATGTTTTGTTTGGATATTTGATATTTAAAAACAGGTGCAGAATGGGTTTAAAACTCCTTACCTATCTACAGAACATAATTGTTGGTTGTGCTTATTGTTAACTGAATGTGTTGATGTTGATTCTTTGTCATTGTGACTCTCTCTTGGTGGAAGAGACATACCGTACTCACCCGAGAGTGACGGGAGGAGGCGGTGCTACTGCTCCGAGAGTGGGTGGGTTTGTTCAACGTGGGAGGGGTCTTCTCCAGGCCACTCATCAGCGATTGGCTGCGGTTGAGCGTGGACCCGTAAGGATTTTGAAATGAATCCATTTTGAAATTATAAATGTCAGGCTTCCCTCCCTTGTGTTATTGGTCGATTTTTCAATAAGACTGTTCCACTACAAACTCCCAGTCATCTCAGAAGTATGGGTCTGAGAAAGAAACACATGAAAGAATACAAATATAGATGGCTACTCTTTGCAAACATGTTTCCTCCTGTCAACATGTATAAACTGCTGTTGAATGAGGCTGTGCAAAGTTTTGTAGCTTCCTTTGAAGAAGTTGCATATTCTAAATTATTAAACTTGTCAATTGTTAGCTGCAATTATGTGAATAAGGGTCTGAAGAGTGGACAACCTTTGGTTGACAAATCTCTTGTCTGAGGTCATTGTATGAAGATATGAGGCCTGTATTCATAACTTCTAGGCGGGTGTTATTTCAAAAAGACTAAAAGCACATCTAGGTCTTGGCAAAGGTTTGCACGGGGGCTTGTGAAAGAACCCAAGATCCCTCTCACCCTTCCCCAACAGGTATTTGTGATACTGAGCCATTTAATATCAATGTCAGATTTTCCATCCAGTGTAATTTACACATTTTTCCATTTCAATGTAAAGGAAGAAACATGACATCAGAGGCCATTACCTGTAGGGTGATAGGGTTGTTCTCACTCCAACAGGCTGGGAATCTGAGGAGAAGATTACGAACCTCCCTTCTAATTGGCTTAACCTTTTTTAGTAAGACCTCTCCTGAACATGCAGTAATGAGATCACAAGGCAGAGAACACTGAAGATCTGGCGGTGACAACAATAAAAGGTTTGAGGCCTGGGTATGGGAGTGCTAGGCCTATGCAAAAGTTACATCTACAGCCATTGAAAACACAATAGATAATGTGACTTGAATACTATATAGGTTCCAACAGGGGCGCAACTTCGGTTTTAGAAGTGGAGGAGACATTTTATTTTATTTATTTTTTAATCCATTAGGAAAACACTCCAAACAGTCTAACCGCCCAGAGGTGTCAGCATGTTCTTAAAGCACACCGTTGCCTCGTTTTGTATCACATTCCAATGATAAAACTGGGGAGGGAAAAAAATGCAATTTCAGAATGTGAAAGTTGCACCCCTGGGTTCCAAGACAAGTGTTTTGAGCTCATGAATGTACCCATGTGCATCCATGCAGGCTTTGCTTGGCTTGGCATTAAATAAGGGATGATGTTTGAGGACAGAGGTAGAGAGGGAAGCCTCTCTGACCTCCGTCAGGGAAGCGTGTGGCAGAAACAGGATAATAGGATTTGCTGCTAACCAAGCTTCAAGCTTGCTTACTCAACGCAGAAAAATACAGAATTATCTAGTCGCCAATTACAGTGCAAACCCTCCACATCATGCTCTGTATATGGGCCTGCTTGGCATGTTGAAGTGGGCAAATAATCCATTGAATTATGAATGCTATGTGGATATGTTGAATGGTAGGTTATGTTGATGTTCAGGCCTTAGTCCTTTACCTTTGCTGTGGCAGTCAATGCAGGTTATTCTGGGCAACATTGCTAATGTGACCAAATGTCATCTTATATTACATTTAAGGGTAAGCACTATTGACAACTTACAACTAACTGAATCAATGAAGGATTTATGTCTGCCAAATAGAGGCCAGACTGCAGTCATTGCATCAAATGGGAAATGGTGTCATCTTTCTACTCAACATTGCTCCAAATTCTCTGAAGTTTCCCTGGTGAGATTCTGTGGGCAGTGCACAGATGAGGTTGTTCTTAAAAGTAAGAGGTTTGGCAACCCTGCCTCCAACTGATAAGTATAATGCTACTGAAGAAATATGAGAAGTCTGTGCATATTACAGGGCTCACAATACAATATGATTTTCCAGCACAACAAGAATATGAGGTGACTGACGCATATACAGTGTACACGAGTAAACCACAGACAGGTTGTTAGTCATAAAACAGCAGGTGAGTAAACTTGCTATGTGGTTACATACAACAAACTGCTTGTTATTCTCAAGAAAGCACAATGCAAAAAGGCATAACCTTGGGCCCCATCACAATGGTTAAATTGGGGCAAGGAGGCTCTTATCGAAAGCCCATTATGAAATGACTGTGCCACACAAATTGACTCATGTCCTGAACTAAACAAACCATTTGAGCATGACACGTGTTAATTTGGGAATTACCTTCAACTAGTATCTATTTCATAAAAATTTAGACATAGGGGGCTAGTCCAATGAATGTTCTTAAGAAAAAGTGTCAAAAACAAACATGTATTCTATAATAGCCTAATCTACAATGATCTGATATTGCATTATTTGTCCATTAGCAACATTATGAAAAAGGTAAACACAATAAATAATGTAGTTTGTTTGGTTATGTGGTTGTTTGTTTAGTTGGTTGAAGTGGACATGTTGAAATTGCATCCATATCCTTAGAAATTCCCCGTTCCTGAAAAGTCATCTCTTCAACTACACATTCATCAAACGCAAATATTCACTCTGCGAGCTTACCTGAAGTTCATGTGTGACCACTCTCATCGCGGTAATATTTTTTTTTAAATGTCCAACAAACCTCGTGATTTCCCATTTGTTTGACAAATCACACAGCTTTACCCGATTGCGGGACCATGTCTTTCTCAACACACGTGCGGAAAAACAAGACACGCCGTCAAAAAATAATTGTAGAAACTGCCAATGTCTGCTCCGCTGTGCTCGCGTAATGAGTAAAACGCAGCACCCAAATCCACGGATAGCTGTGCCACTGCGCAATGTGGCCAGGGCATTATCCGCATTAGCCTAAGGAATTACAAGTGCTCATGGGATGTTTGTAGGCCCGACTAGACTTGTAGGCCCGACAACTGATGGTGCACCTAGGCCTGTCTGTCGCTATATCGCCATTGGAGAACTGCATGTTTACAATACATTTAAATAAAGTCTCGTCAATGTTCTTCTGCCACATAGAATACACATGATCCAATGTTTTGACATCATGAGATCTAGTTAAATCAAACAAAAAAATGGCACACACATTTGATTCATACACAACCCTGTGGGTTAGTAGTAGTAATAATAATAATATTGTAGGGCTTGCCCTGTGACATACTGATATTGAATTGAGATGAATATGGTCGTTTCCCTCCCACAAACTCAGAATAGCAGTTGTAATAGACTAACTGACCCAGATTAACATGTGGTAATCCCCAGATTAGCCTTTATCAGGATCTCCAAGACCACTTGTGTTTATTTTTGGCTCGTATGATTCTCATAACTATTGGAGCATGCATGACTATTGGCACTGACTTTTACAAATGTCTACCCACATATTCATATATTCAAAAAGGATCAACGCAGAGGATTACCTCAGCCAAGAAGGTTGGTCCATTTACTTTGAGTTTTTTGGACCAATCACTTCAAATCAATAACAAAACACTTGCCATTGGCTAATACAATATTTTAAACATTGACACCATTTATTTTTGATATGGTCAAAGAGGCCTTAGAACAGAACATGAGTAGTAATCAAAATAATGAACAAAAGGAACAAAAACATGTTTTCTCCAAGAGTTGCTCTCAAGAGGTGTTGTAGCGGTTCATGTTGTACTGTACATTGTATGACCTCCAGGTCACAGAGGCAGACCTTAAATCTGCGGACATGACCTCCCAGTAGCCATAGTGCTGCCGACATCCTTCCCCTCCCCCACGGGCATGAATCTTCTAGACCTAAGCAGTCTCCTCTGCCTTGGGGGGGCTCTCCCCTGGGGTCCCGTTGGTACTGCCTGCGGGAGCCTGCTGTTTGAGGTACTGCTGGAGTATCAATGAGAGGTGGGCCGGGTGGCGCTGCAACATGGAGGCTGTCTGCGAGGTCAGCATGGTCAGGCCACTCACCAGCTCTCCATGTACCACGGTCACTGACGGCAGCTTGGCATAGTTCAACACCCCCTGCCGACTTAGCAATATCTTCTCTATACAGGCCCCTGAAACAGTGGGAGGAAAAGTAAGGGATTACACAATTGCTTGTATGATAGTAGCTTTACTGAAGTCAGGGAATAACGTTTTGCTATACTGAGAGTGGGACCACCAGATTGCATTGAAAAAGTATTTACTTACCCAATAATACCATCTGGGGGCTGGTCCTCAAACTCAAAAGCATTTCCTTCACCTTTGGCTCTTTACTAACAAATAGAACTGTCTGGCCGATGAATAGAGGCCCCATGTTAATGTAAGGGCTGTCTGGCAGGTAGGACCTCATCACCTGTGGTTAAACAAGATCAAAAAACATCATATTAACATCTTTCAAGATGCAATAGGCGATACAATTTGCGTCATAGTTACAATATGACCTGGTTGGGGATGAACTTGATTTTGATGCCATGCTTGTGGAGCCTGTGCTTGAGAAGCAGCATGTCCTCTGAATTGGTGGCGTTGTTTTGGATCACAGCGATCATCTTACAGTCCTGGAACATGGTCTGCAAATCCTTCTTCAAGAGCAACACCAGGCCACTTTCCTGTGAATAAAGCAGTATTCATAAATCAGCCATCATCTCGATACCAAGCCAGCTCACATCACTACTATTCCTAACCGGCTGGGTGGGTGGAGGAGCTCTCCTTTCAGCACTAAACAAATATACATGTGTGCTTCTGAAAAAACAGCTCCAGTACACACACTAACATTGACGGGTTGCTTGTGCTTGTTTTTGAGTTATAAACACATGCACTGGACTTCACTGACCTCCTGAACTGGTTTGACGCGGGGGGTCAGAGCCCCGGGGGGAGCTGCAGGTTTGGGTGGAATGTATTCAGTGATAGCCATCAGCTTCTGTTTGAGGATGTGCATGGGCTTCCTGTGACGCGTGACTGCCTTAGAGCCATGCCGGACACTCTGTGTCAGGGGAAGCCATCCTGTAGACACACGTTACATTAACAATGGGTTTATAAAGAAGGACTGAAAATAATAAATGTTTCTATGCAGACATTAAAACCTGATAACTCTTTTATTCCATGCAATGCAGTTAACTTGTGTGTGTATACATTCCAATAATACAGTATAATGTGTAAGTGATTCCATTACAACCAGTCTTTTACAACCCATCTTTCTGTCAATGTGACTATCCTTGCACAATGATGGTCTTAGCTCAGGTTTGACATCAAAGAAAGGATGTATTGCAGCAGGGCTATGCAGCGGATTTGCACTTATAGTGTACAGATCATTCTGTACATCAAGCTCTCTGTTATAACCTTTCACCCAAGAGCAAAAGCATGAAGTTGCAAGGTTTGAGTCCTGGTGTATGTTGAATGGCTGTTGTTGTTTTTGCAATGTTCTGCTTGTTACAATGTAGCCATGCAATTGCTACAATGTAACTAGCTTATTCTAATGTAGCAATGTACTTACTTGCTACAATGTAGCTACTTACAATGTAGCCTAGCGCTCTAGAAAGCTCATTTTAGTCATATTCGAAGTTAGCTGTGCGCTGTGTACTACAACCGAGAACATGGGCTCGTGCTGCAACATGACTTGACATGTAGCTGTATTTATAACGTTTTTATAAAAACGAGGTACGTTACCCTGTTTTGGTAAAAGCCTGCCACACAAGGTCGCCGCCATCTTTGTCAGGAAGCGTTGGAATGGGGGGCGTGAATCATACGTCAGACACCGATTACAGTTCCTACGTTCAAAACAACTGGGAACTCGGAAAAATATACGAGGTCAAGTCATGAAGCCTTGATTTTCAGGTCTAGAAATGCCCGAGTTACTTGACCGTTCAAGTTGAGTTTTCCCAGTTGTTTTGAACGCGGAAAGTGGTGTCGGTAGTTTGGCACTTTCAATGCCGCGATCAAAACAATTAAAAGAACCACAAGACAACAGTGAACGTGTAAAAAACATGAAGTCAGTGATCTTCATGTCGGAAAGTAGGAGCTCTAGAGACAGATGCCCAAGTATCAGACTTGGAATTCTGGGTAGATTTTTCCCATTCGGATATTGTTTTTTCCCCCAGGTTCCCAGTTGTCATGAACGGACTGAAGTCGGAGAATTCCGATCCCAGTTGTTTTGAACGCGGCAGTTGTTTCAATCATCTTACATTTTGCATTAAGGTGAACATGTATGCCTTTGAAGTAATTGTACTATCTGTGAAATGACGGATAAATGCGAAGACAGTGTAAAATATTCCGATTGATTTTCAGTTGTATTTATCGATAAAGTCAACAACAAAAAATAACAGAGAAAGAGGCGAAGCAACAGGGTTGACTCCGCCACGAAAATAAGACCACGAAGTAAGGAATTTTTCAATGAGCGTGTCGAATTTGGTCAACAAAATATTGAATTGCTACATAAAGCTTATTTGATCGAATATACGTTTCGTAATGGCTATGTTGTTAAGAATGCAGTGGTATAAGTGGACGCACGTGGCATTTCGTCAACTTTGAAAAAAACTACTTTATATCGGAGTTGTGTTTGGGGTGCGTTCAGTTCGCTTGAATGTTTGCTACTTTGCGGAACGGTTTGTACTGAACGACACATTTCCTCAAAACGTTTTTGAACATACTTTGACGTACGTTTGCCCCATTTAGACATATTCTGTGCCATTATAGCGTCCGTGACAGTTTGTGCAGGGCCGTTGTGGCTACAACCCCAGATGACTACTTTAAAATGGTGGAAGTCTTCAATGGCGCTGCGCATGTTAAAACGTCATTTTGGCCACTAGAGGCCTCTGTCATTCTGTATGGTTCGCTCCTGTTTGGTGGGTGTGGCTTGAAGCAATGAGGACGTAATTAAAGGGGAGTGGCCATGATGACAGCGTTCCAAAACAACAACCCAACCTCTCCCCGTTTTTCAACTGGACGTTCAGCACAGCGCCATTTCCATTCAATTGAACGCAGCCCTGTTGTTCACACGCGTATCTGCTCTCTCATTGGCTAGAACCTGATCTAGCCTTCTTCCACCTGACATATTTGAGGACATGTATTTCCATTGTTAGAGCGGTCACTCGACTATCTTGACAATATATTAAAACGTCTTTGAGCGAATGTTTGCATAATATTTTACGTAAGACAGCGAGCGTGATTACGTCAGCGTCAGGCTTTGCGTGTTTGTTGTAAAGCATGAGGCGCGTACTCGGTTACAATACGTTGAAGAATATCAGTGAAGTAGGTAAATACTTTCATCCCCAGGTTTCTTTGACAGCTTGCTGTCGAGCCTTATTTTATCAGTCATTTTGCACGAAAACTACCAGTGATTCTACAGCCATGGATCTCAGTGACATGCGAAAAAAATACAAAGGAGACGAAGAGGTGAGAATTGACGAGTTTGCTATGACACAAGCTACCTCACTTTTCTAATTTGGGTGAATGGCTATAAAGATGTCAATGGCAGGTGCAAATACTTGCATATTCCAGAGGCACAACAATGTCTAGCCAGTGTGCTTGCATTGTTTCAATTGTGTATGAATTACGTTGACGACCCCAACATTTTCATTGCATCAAGTATAAAATGTCAATTCAATGTACTTTAGTCATATGTTAAATCTGCTCACAAAGCTGACTTCGCTTACGTCCAGCGTCTTGTGATGTAATGAAGGGGCTTCTCTCCCCCAACAGCTCCTCCACTGGCAAAGGGAACATAAGGGCCCCTATTATATATCAGGGGCCCAATCAAGCGGTTGCAACTTTACAGAGCGTGTTGTAGAACAGATAGATAGTGTAGTCATATAGAACAGAGATTTGTGGCACCTCTAGTCATATTATATTTATCATCTGCTACGTTTTGACGTTTCACCTCACTGCGTAGCCTACACCCCAGCAATTGGAGTGATCAGAACTTCATTGACGATGTCATAATAAACATGGGCCAACGTTGAATTCCCTAAATGCTTATGACTTCAATGTAATGTGCATTTTGATGTAAAAGCCTCTATCTTAATTTGTTTTAGTGCTTTGAAGAGAATCATCTTGTTTCTCTGGACCCCATCAAGCAGTTTGAAGATTGGTTTGATCAAGCCACAAAGTGTCCTGAAATTGGAGAGCCCAATGCAATGTGCATCGCCACATCCACCAGGTGAGTACCCCCATAAGTAGTCCCTCAAGCACAATGCTTGCTTCTTAAGCTAAATTGTAACACATTTTCTATCAATCTGTCTGTTTCTTCATAAAGAGATGGACGTCCATCTGCTCGAATGGTCTTGTTAAAAGGCTACAGTAAAGAAGGCTTCCGGTTCTTTACCAACTACGAGAGCCGGAAAGGTGGAGAGCTGGTTAGTACCTACTACTGTCACTAGGCAGGCATCTTCCTCCCTTTCCTCTCAAGTGCATGTGTAGCACATGGGGATGTGCGAAACTTACTCCTCCGCCTGAAGTGTCCCCACTTGCGCCAGTGATTAGCTAGCTTTTCACGTGACGCCGACTGGTAAGACGCTTATTGAGGTCATGCATGCTAGCAAGGCAGAGGTCCTGGGTTCGAGCCTCAGTGTGAGCCGATTCAGGAGGAAGTGATACTTGCTAAGTAAGCAACGTGACGTCCTTTGCACCTGCACCACTAGATTATGTCGTACTACTTCTGTTTTCCGATTTTACATTTGATATTTTCATATCCCTTCCTGTAGGAGAGCAACCCTTATGCATGTCTGTGCTTTTACTGGGAGCCCATCAACAGGCAGGTATGTGCTTAATTTTACCTCTTAAAATGTAGCGTACTTGTTAACCCATTGTTTCAATATCTTCAAATATCTTTGATTTGGTATGATGAATATGTTGTGATTTGGGTTTTGGATGAATTAAAGGGCAATTCCATCACTTTTCAACCTAATTTCATTATCTCCAGCACAATACCAGTGTCTACATATGTGAAGACAGGTGCATTTCTATGTTGGTTTTTTTTAAATAAAGAAGTTCAAAAGTTTTACATGATGACATCATCAAAAGGTAAAGCATTTTTAAAAACAGTGATTTTCAAACACTATGAGATGTGTGGTGATGTGGAGAGAAAGAAAATACCCTAACTTTGGCTAGAAACTCATTGCAGGTTAATCCTACCCGGTAATGTCACATAGAAGCGTTATTTTTTTTATATTTCTTGTCTTTTTAACCACAGATCATAGAAATGTGCCGTTTTCTCATGTAGACACTCGGCTGGTGCTGGAGATAACGAATATGGGGTTGAAAAGTGGTGGAATTTCCCTTTAACTAATGCAGGATGACACTGAATTTGCTGTACAGTTAGTTGGCACTCACTTGAGAATGTGTGTGTGCAGGTCCGTATCGAGGGCAATGTGGAGAGAATCCCCTACCAGAGCTCCTGTGACTACTTCCACTCCCGGCCCAAGAGTAGCCAGATCGGGGCCGTTGTGAGCAGACAAAGCACTGCAGTCCCTGACAGAAATGTGAGGACCACCAATGTATTATAGAGATCCACCATTGGACTTATTGCCAAAATGAGGGAAATTAATGAAAATATGTGAAATCTGCCGGTTTTATTTCACTCTGCAGTACCTGAGACAGAAAAATGCAGAGCTGGAGGAAAGGTACAAGGACACAGATGTCCCCATGCCCGACTACTGGTTAGTATATTAAATCACCAAACCTGTGCAGTAAATTGTCTATCATGTAATCTCAGTTAACCCAGAATTAAAATCTGAGAAATTTGGTCAGATGCTATCCACGAGAGATGATCTATCACGTAAGCCTGTTCTTGTTTTTGCACATTGTCCCTCTATCTTCCAACAGGGGAGGCTATATCGTCAAGCCTTACTTGATAGAGTTCTGGCAGGGTCAGACCAACAGGCTACATGACCGCATCGTCTTCACGCGGCTGAAAAATGGAGAGAGTGTTCTAGAAGAGTATGAACATAATGCTGAGGCGGGCTGGGTCTACCAGAGGCTATCCCCTTGAGGTCGGTTACATTAGGGGAAATGGACTAAAGGCAAGGCTGGAGATTGGGCCTAGCGTACAAGTCACTCATGATGTCATCATCGTCAACCAAATGACCACCGTCATCTCAATGCAGTAGGAGCCTCTCATGTTGATGTTGAATGGAAGACCTATTGATGTTGAATAACTACGTGCTATATGTGTGTCTTAGAAAAAGCAAATTATGGCTTGTTTTCTCCAATCGTTCTTGTTTAATACCAAATCAGTAGCGAATTTATTTTTATTTATTTTATTTTCTGGATGGTTAGGAGGCCTGATTGCCTGTTGTCTCCAGGGCAACAATGGGAAATGATCAATGTGATATGACTATACGGTCTAGCACGTAACCTGTGATGCAAGGTTTTACGAATCTCAATATGCTGTATGGCACACTTTACATTCCCTGACGCTTGACGTGCAAAGTCTGTCTAGTACAGTAGTCAATGTTGGATAATTATTGACAGTTAACCGGTTATCCAATGAAAATGCATTTCCGCGACCTCAACAACCCCTGGAAACTCTGTACTTGTAAAAAGTGCAATCTCCAGTACTGTCTGTCTGTTATTTAACATTTGTACTTGAGTTCCACTGTATTGGATGACATGTTCTGTCTAGCAGCTAATATGTCTTCTGAAGGCCCAAATCCACAGCAATTTCTCTGTCATGTAATACAGATAGCTTATTAGGCTGTAGTCCCTGTGTTGAATTTGTTATGGATTGATTGTCATGTCTGTGGCTCAAACTGCCTTTTTAATATAGGTAAATTAAGATTAGAAGAGTTGACGTGAGTTCAGTTGTGCCAAGGTAATTCAGTGTATAAAGTCAGTCATGTCTGAGAATGAGCTTGGTTGTTCACTTGATTTTCTTGGTGTGTGAAGACCTCTGTATTCGCGACAGTTTAAATGGCAACTCCGAATTGTGATCGACTGAATGGATCTGAAAATGTTTAAATCTGCAAGTGAGTACTCTGCTTTTTCTGGCCAAAAGATGTTGGTGTTGCATGAAAAAAAGCTAAATTTTACCTTCCAGTAAGTATATTGCCATACACCTTGACTGACATTTTGATGTTTTTCAATCAACTTTATTTTATGCAGATCTTTTTAGCGTGTTAGATGAAACAGAACTGTATATAAATAAAGAAAATAATCACTGGATCACATTATACTCTGACTTGTTCTTATGGCTAGACATGCCCTTTTCTGTGATCACTTCAATACCATGTATCCCTCACATCTCCTGTCTGACTCCATTTACCCAAGCCTCGCCACCAACCGGACTCCGATGAAGTGACAAACTGGACGATAAATCCCTGATGGAGGGCCCAGTTGACACATTCTTACATCACCATGTCGTAAACTAGACTTCTTCATATCATTACAGGTCATTAAATATACAACATGTGTAACTAAAAGTTATAACAGACAAACTTTTGCAGCTAAACATATTTTCCATAATTTTCTTCTCTTATACTACAGTGAAATATTCACTCCAGGTTACTGGTCATGAGTCCTTGTAAAGACACAGGCAACATATTGCCATATTCTTGGACATTTTTAGTGTTGTCCAAGTGCAGTGAGCTCAGGAATGAACTGGTGAAAAAGACCACCCATTCTAATATGTTTGCATCAATGAACCTTGAACAGTGTTGTTTATGTGGATGTGCATGATGATAATTCAGCTGGTTACAGTATTATCTGTGTACTTAGGTGTGGAGCCCACCTTGGGCGTGTATATATGTTTTGTACCAATAAGAGTATGGATGTGTAGTTGTTGTGAATGGTGTGGCTGTCTGTTATGCATGACTAAAAAAAGAGCCTAAAAAGCATGCACCTGGTTATGTGCTATTTCTCTGCCCTGTGGTTCTCATCACTGAGACTGTGTTCAAAGAACAGCATAGGGTTCTCAGGCAGTGTGGCACGGATCTTCTTCTTCTCCTTGAAGCGACCAGAGTGGGACACCTTAACATGGCGACCTTTAGTGGCCGACTTATCCACTATCTTCTCCAGTCTGGCACTGAATTGGTTGTCCATTGGGTCTGTGGGGAGCTGAGGGCTGTTGTGATGCTCCTTATTCCCAGCGTTATTACCATACTCTTGGGGGATCTCGTACAGAACCTTTGCCTCAGACTTCGTACGTGAGAAGGTCAGCTTCCACCAGCTAGGGTCAGCCATGGCACAAACAGAGACTGGAGGGGGGATTGACCTAGGGAGGAAAAGGGCACCTGGTTATGTCAATCAGTAACGTGGGTCTTTGTGAGAGTTACACAGTAAGAGGTTTCAAGTTGAAGTTCAAGAGACGCAAGCAGGGGGGTTCTTGTGACAATGCTGACATGTTTCTTGTAGTTGATTGCCTGACTAAATTGACTCATTCCTTACATTTCAGGGCAAAAAGGTGAAAATGATCCAGACCTTCAATATAATAGCATTCATTAGCTGACAATGATCAACTTTTATCTTGAGAGTTAAAAACACACTCCAGCTGTAACACTTGTGAACTTTTCCTGTTGAAAAACACAAGTAAACATACAGTAATGTACACACAGACACACTTAATGGGGAAAACATTTTTTTGGGAGCAAAATAGGGTTTTTAAGACAACTGAAAATTTCAAGGAGATGGTCTGATGTGATGTCATTGCCCCCCCCCCCCCCCCCCCTTGCTTGTGGGAACAATAGAGGAAACCTTGGAACTACAGGTCAAGTGTAAATGCAGACAAAGTTGACATTTTTGAGGTAATGATAGATTTTGGCCATATTGACTGAATATAAAGAAAACATTTAAGCAGGGATTGACATTGAGGGTTTCACTATTGCCAGGGACAAGTGAACTGAGCCTGTTTTGAGGTGGACCCATGGGGCTTAAATAAAGAAAAGGGAAAACAACCAAGAATTCCATTAGCCTAAAACTTATCTTATCTAATTCCTCCCCATTGTTTAAGATGTTTACGCGAAAGACAGAAAATGTATGGAATTCATGGCAGTCGGGCAAATTGAGCCTGCTCTCAGAATTGTTTTACTGATAACCAAAATACAAACAAATCCAGTCTTTCTCCTTTCTCCCCTATGTGAAGGCAAATGCTTTCAAGCACATTTTCCAGGTTGGCTGGTGTACTTTCTGTGTGTCTATATTCTGTGTACTTATCTTATGAGTGTGTATTTATTTACCAGAGGATTCATGCTGTAAATTGTTAACTCCCTTGTTTTTTGTTTTTTTTGTTTTTTTACCTGGCAAGCCAGTTAAGAACATATTCTTATTTACAATGACGGCCTACCCCGGCCAAACCCTAACCCGGACGAAGCTTGGCCAATTGTGTGCCGCCCTATGGGACTCCCAATCACAGCTGGTTGTGATATAGCCTGTAATCAAACCAGGGTCTGTAGTGACAACTCTAGCACTGAGATGCAGTGCCTTAGACCGCTGTGCCACTCGGGAGCCCTTGTTAGCAGTCTCTATCACATCACAGTGATAAAGAATAATCGAGGAGATGACTCATCTGACATCTGATATGTCATTTATTAGCTGATATCTCAGCTAATAAATTAACCGACACATTGAGAGGATCTCGTGTCTCTTCCATGTGATCTGATATGAACTCAGAAAAAACCTTTCGGCTGATGAGAAAGCAACTTGTTTCCTGAATCCACTCTAGATACACCAACACAATACAAACTGCCAGGGGCGCAACTTTCACTGCATTTCTGTCACCCAGATTTATCATTGAAATGTGATACAAAACAAGGCAACTGTATGCTTTAGGACCATGCGGACACCTCCGAGTGGTCAGGTAAGCTGTTTGGAGTGTTTATCCGACTTTATTTAAAAAAATATATATATATATAATTATGTCCCCCCCACTTCTAAAACCAAAGTAGCACCCCTGCAAACTGCATCCTTTTCCATTTTGGATTTGCGTGACACAAACCAATGCAAACCAATGGACGCATAAATGCAAACAAGTAGCAATTACAAGAGCACACATATTAAGCCCAGGTATTGCGATGCTTTGTTCTCCACTGTCAGTATGAGGTGTGCCCCAGCTCTGTCACCTGGCAACCTTTTAGCCAACATCCGGTCCAGTTGAAACACTAATAGTAATAGACTCACCCTTTTCTGATGATCATTTAAGCATGGTGTTGTAAGAATACAGGCATACCACAAATACTTTTTAGAATGTGAGCTATTTTGGGTATACCACAGTGTGATAAGTTATGGGGTTAATAGATGTATCACGTTATCTACCATTAATAGCATTAAAGCAGGTTATATTCATGTTTCCTTGAGTTGTTTGGTGCAACATACAACGGAGATGGCAAGAATGAGACAATGCCAAGTTTCCGGTCAACCAAGCAAGTGAATGCCACAGAAACGTGCTTGTTACAGTCTATCATAGTCGAAAAATAAAGCAATATATTTATAAGTTGGGTTGGTTCTCTGGGAACTCCCTCTATAGAACATGTTAATTTGCTTAAAACGCCCATATCTATTCTGATATGGCTGTAGTCCACAATTTATAATTTAAATGCAACAAGTAACAGATTAATTTTCATTGCCCTTAGTTTGCCCAACCCCATGGCATGAAGTTTACCCCAGCAGTCTTGACAGTACAGCTTGCTGTGGGTTTGATATCACACCCATGCAAATGTACATGTGAATTACATCGCTTTCTTATCTGAAACACTTGGCATTGGCAGAGTTTGGTGCTAGGCATATGCCTATGTAGTGTAAGCAAGAAATAACAATCTGGGTCGGCGCATAGTAACGTCACTTTGTCACTGTCATGTTCAAAGTAATTGTGTTATTTCTTTGATGCAATCCTTGTTCCGAGCTAGTTTTACTCTGAGTTAATTAGCATTTTCTAATTGCACTTATTTGTGACCTGGTTGTTTACAGTCACAGACACCCAAGAAGCAGATACGGTTGCTCCCCAAGATGAGCTTTTATGGCTTTGTAGTGTTTCTAAAAAAGGTGCAGTTACCCTCCTGGCTCAGTGTTGGACTCCTGTTCCCTGCCAACTTCCTGACTAACTATGACATAATGATTTATAGGGGTTGTAAATAGTCAATTAACTGATTATTAACCCTTTATTTTCAATATATATAAATGTTTCAGAAATGGTACCTTAAAGCTAGAATCTGCAGTTGAAAAAAGTGTTTACCCCTCTTCTGTTTTGGTAAAAAGCTGAGGGATGGGCCTCAAATTCATAGACAGAGCATTGGATGCAAGAACAGACCATATCAAAATTATAGTTTTAACCATGTTTTCAAGGTTTTCAGTGTTTGTTTACATTTATGAGGTTTACAAACCTTAGATAAAAAAAACATGTTGTGTTCTGATGGAATATGACTGTTGAACTAAGCTCACGAGGAATTTATAAGTTATAAATTAATGATATATACCCATTGATTCTTGAAGAATATAAGTCCAAAAACGGATGTAGCAACTAAGGATTCTAGCTAATGGCTAATGGCAAAGTGTTACCTGAAAGAGTTTAACCAGGTTAGTTTGATAAGTTTGACCATTATTCTACCATCTCTCTGCCATCTTCGATTTTACCTTTACAAAGAGAACTCATATGACTCATTTGGGGTTCTCAGTAGGTCCTGTTTAATAAGTTACTCTGTGTTCTGCAAAGCTTCAAAGATCACAGTGAAGGAACACCATGTTCACGCTGAACACTGAGAAATCACTAATTGAGTACAAAGCCTTTCAATGATACATTGTTTGAGCTTCTGAAAGGTGGGTCCAAGGACATCTACTGTACTGTATGCCTGAGCTTCCCTGAACACAGAGCTGGAATGTTGCAACAGTCTTGGGTTTCACTTTGGCTGCCAGGTTTCCTTAGGTTGGTTGCCATCTCTTTTCAGCTATTGCATTCCACTCCTTGTCACTCCTATCATTTGCCAAAGAGACTGGCCTATGTCTTTGGCAAATGACTGGAGTGGCAAGGAGTGGAATGTTAGCTAAAAATACTGGTAACCAAACTAAGGTTCACTGTTGACCTATAACATAGAGGTTGGGAAAGGATGCTCTGAGGGCACACTGATTTCTCACATAGCTGTGGCCCTCGTGTCTCTCCATATTTCTTGTTTATCAGTTGTGACCTATCTGGACAGTTTAAATCATAATTTTTTCTATGTCAGAAGGGCTGGCACACGGCTTGTACCCAGTTGATTTAGCATTTTTGTTTCCCACCATTTTTTGTTTTTTGGGGGAGTTTAATTAGACACTATCAACTTGATGCCACGGAAATGTAAAATGTAAGCAAATGTACTGTATCAGGATATTTTGAATTGGATTACATATAGTGAAATGCACACAATAAGAAACTGTAAAATACATAAAGTCTAAAACACATCCTCTAAAAACATAAATATAACACAAGTAACATTCCAATTATAAACATTCCTACTAGAAATAATGGTCCCTTGATGGATGTACAGTGTGCATGAATGTAATGCTTACCTTGTTGATGGAGAATTGGTCTCTGTCCTGGAGAGGGAGTGGATTTCAGATGTGAAAATGTCCAACCATATCTTAGTGCTCTCCTACTTAGAGGTTCTGCATTAATTTCTTATACTTTATTATTCTCTCTTTCTCTTCCTGTTCTCTTTTCACATTCACTCAGTTTCTCAGTCCTCCTTATGTTGACACTCAGGTGTTCCGCCACAGGTGCAGTCTCTCTCTCTCTCTCTCTCTCTCTCTCTCTGTCTCTCTCTCTCTTGCTCTCGCTCTTTCTCTCTTGCGCACACACACACAAACACACACACACCAGTGGAGGCTGGTGGGAGCAGGAGGATGGACTCATTGTAATGGCCGGAATGGTATCGATGGAGCGGAGTCAAACATGTGGTTTCCATTTGTTTGATGTGCTTGATACCGTTCCATTTATTCCATTACAGCCATTACAATGGGCCCGTTCTCCTATAGCTCCTCCAACCAGCCTCCTCTGACACACACACACGCACACACACGCACACACACAAAGACAGCCAAATACAAGCAAGTAAATGTAACAACCATGTGATTTGAAGGGGACTTGTTGTCAGAATGCCCAACCCCTTTCAAGAGTACTGTTAATTAAGTTACTGTCCCACTGGGCACACACTGGTTGAATCAATGTTGTTTCCACGTCATTTCAATGTAATTATGTTGAACCAATGTGGAATAGATGTTGAATTGACGTCTGTGCCCAGTGGGGTCTTACAGTGAACTTGAGAGGTGTGCAGCTTTCCAGTTGGTAAATTAATGCACTATTACAACCCCTCTCCTACCGCAAAACTGGATCTGTTTCCAAGTGGAATGGAATGGAAACAACTAATTTTAATTGGCCAAAGCCATGTTTTCTCATGGCTATAGCCATATCATTGGAATAATATGCTGAAACAAAACACTCTGACAAGTGACGTGGTAATAATTTGCCTTCACTAATGTGATTGGATCATTGGATATCCTTATGTTTGCAACAATGTTTTTCCAGTTTCCATCCCTGGGTCGCTCCTCTTTTCAGTTCGCTGCAGCTAGCGACTGGAACGAGCTGCACAAAACACTCAAACTGGACCATTTTATCTCCATCTCTTCGTTCAAAGACTCAATTAGGGACACTCTTTACTGCTGAAAAGACCTCAACAAAAATAAATGTTCATTCAACTTTTGAATTAATAGCCTGTCCACAGAGGAGAAATACAATGTGTCACCATTGCTCAAAGTCAGAGGGGAAATCACAGACAAGGAATTAATTCCCAGGCCTGCTTTGCAAGTTTGAATAACATTCAACATGACTTGGGAAATATTTGCTTACAGTAAACTATGACCATATCTAGGCCACTTGGTGATGTAGATCATGTTTGGGTAGATTCATCAATGCTGGTAAGCTATTAAATAATAAATTCATTGTTTAATTCCAAAGTCCTGCATTGAGCCCATGATTGAGCCCTGATTAATTTCTGCTCAAGACAGAAATTAAACCTGAGGTACAACGCCCTCTGTTGGTAGACGTCACCCAATCCGGAACTAAAATATTTACCTATTAGAATCAGTCCTAAGTATGGTACAATTCCATTGGTTTATGAGAGTTCGCTTTCCTACCATCACGTTTTTCTATTGGTCCTTCGTCTGGTAACGTGTCGTTTTGGGTGTAAATAGTGGAATAGCGGATTAACTTGAAGAAGTCGCAGAAATATAACTGCAATGTGCCAAGAATAATAAAAATCCAATAATTCCATGAACAGTTGAAGAGGCGATGGAGGTACATGTATGCATATATGTTGTTTTTCTTCAGAACAATGGTTTGAACAGCTGGTTTGAAGACTGTTCAGATTGGCCTGCATGGTCTCTAGTTACTTCTGCTGAACTGTCGATCAGTAAATATTTTGATGAATTGCTCTCCATTATCTTGTTCTCGCAGATTAATTCGTGCACGGTAGTGTTAGTAATTTACACCAACCCGCTACTATATCTATCTATCCATATATTGATAACAAGCTATCTAGATGTCAATGTTCACAGATTGTCAAAGCACTCCTTTCCATCCATATGTGGTTGTTTATATCTAGACTTTCACTTTGACCTTTCCTATGCTACCACTGTTCACGTGATCATTTAGGAGCTACAATTCTCCTTTCTCAAATGCAGTTGTTCAAGTAACGTTATTAGGCTAACATTTAACCTCATCTTCTCAACAGAATCTTCAAAATCTTCCTATTGACATACAGACTAGTAAGCTTTTAGGTAAGATTGGATATAGTAATGAATGGGACATTTTTCTTTGGATTCTGAGTCTTTGGATTTCTGTAGTGGTACATTGACCAGCTATCCCCTGTAGACTGGCTGGTGGACCGACGACACTGCAGTCTGAAATGGCAGAGTGCTGTAATGAGCATCCGGGAGAAGATCAACGCTGCGATGCAGGACATGCCAGAGAAGGAGGAGATCAAGGAGCTTCTCTCAGGGTCCTGTAAGTCCCTCACTCTCCTGACTGCTCCACAGCCACTATTCAGATAAATGCAGATGTCTGGTACTTGCCGTTGACATACCAAAATATAATAGTGCTGTCCTTTGTTATTGCAGACATCCACTACTTCCACTGCTTGAGGATAGTGGACATCCTGAGGGGGACTGAGGCCTCTTCCAAAAACATCTTTGGCAGATACTCCTCTCAGAGGATGAAGGTGAAGTGACATACAATGTCTGACAGTTGTTTTTGTCATCGTTTATCCCCCAAGTAGCCATCTACAAACCAGTGTTCTCTGTTTTGTTGCTGCAGGACTGGCAAGAAATAGTGTCCCTCTATGAGGCAGACAATGTTTACTTGGGTAAGTATGAGATTAAATAGTGGCCCACCTATGAAGCAGACTATGTTAACTTGGGTAAGTGTGAGATTAAATAGTGGCCCTCTATCCTGGTCGTGGGGATCCACAGGGTGTGCAGGCTTTTCAGCTAATCAAGGTTTGAATGATTTGTAGTTTAGTGGAATTTAGTTTTTTCCTAACACTGCGTCGGAATTAAAGCCTTAGCACCCTGTGGGTCCATGCTCAAGACCGGGATGGAGGAACACTGATGGAGGATGTATGAACTAAGATTGGAATATAGACTCGTGAGACTTGAGTGTGACTGAGTATTGACTCTTCCCTGTTGTGTGACGCAGCGGAGGTGGCCAGCTTGTTGAGCCGCACTGTGAGCTATGAGGGTCCGGCCCTGAGGAAGCAGGTAGCCAAGGCCCAGCAGCTTCAGCAGGAGTTGAGCCGGAGAGAGACTGAGTGCCAGAGCTCTGCCGCGGACCTGAGGGAGCGCTTCTACACAGGCTGCAAGCAGTACGGCATCATGGTGAGGACACACAGAGTGAAACGCTGTGGTATGCATGTGGTGAAAACAGAGGTACAGCATATGCACAGTGTTACGCTGATGCATAGGTACACTGATCCATACCTCAAGGCAAGGGTACAGTGTGATATTCTGTATTTAAAATGGTACACTTTCCCTGTGCCTGGCTGACACAATTTATTTCTCTCCCAGGGGGAAAATGTGGCTCGGGAGCTGCAGGCTCTGGTGAAGGATCTACCAACGACTCTTGGGGAAGTGGGGAGGGACACAGCCAAGCTAGAGGAGCAAATACAACTTTACACAGCCTTCACAAACTTTCTCTGTGACTGGTGAGTGTGAAATCCCTTCCAGGTTCTGTGGAAAACACAGGGCCTTGCTGGGTACGTCTTTTTGAATGGCATCAGTTGTTGAGTAAGAGTGTGTCGTCCTGCCACAGGGATGAGCCAGTGCTGCCCATGCTGACTTTCGCCCAAAAGAGAGGTAACCCCACGTTCTATGAGTGGCGAACTGGAAAAGCACCAGCGGTCATCGAGAGGCCTGTAATGGAGGAGGCGCCCCCTGATACGGTCACAGAGGAAACGGTTTGTTGATCTTACACAATCTCTATCATTATAAGTTGGTCTAAAAGATGAGAGTGTCAGGGGGCGCCTGACACTCTGCATCTTGAAACTAGTGTGAAATACTTTTAGGGCATTTGAAAATATCCTCTTAACTTTAAATTCACACACAATTCATCGTTATAGTAAGACGTCATGCTGACGGTGTGTGTCTGTATCTCTATGTCCATTCAGATTGACTGGGGTGACCTGGGGTGTGGGACAGGGGCAGAAGGGACACAGGATGTGATCACGGTGGAGGATGGAGGAGTGGACTGGGGCATCAGCCTGGAGCCTGGCTCTGAGGTAAGAGTTAATCTTACTTTCTATTTTCTTACTTACTTTCTAATCCTTTTTGTGGCTTGAGGCACATAAGGCATCCATAAGATGCCTTTTATCTCTTCATGTGTTTTTGTTCCCCATAGGGCACAGATGCAGGTGTCATTGATTGGGGAGAGAGTGAAACCCCTATAGAAATTGAGATCTTAGATATGGGCACGGACTGTGAGTATTCTTACCTTTTTATACCTGTAGCTGTAGACAAAAAAAAAAAAGTTTAATAAATTCTACTGCGCAATGTATCTTACGCATGGTAGCAGCACATTAAGAATATGAAATGTGACCATAAACTATGGTCGTGTGACCAGGTCCTGATGGTGTGGCCAGGGGGGAGGATGCTCTGTCTATATTGGAGACCCCACAGACCCGCAGCCAGTACATCGACGAGCTGATGGAGGTAGGTAACCATCCGGCTCTAATGCACAACCCTCTGGTGTTGTATGACAACTCTATGGAAAGATTTTGACAAGCCAGTCTCACTGTAATTGTGCATTTATCAGATTATGCTTTGAAATGCGTGGTATTGAAGTGCGTAGTATTACCTTTTTCCGTCGTAAGATTGCAATGTACGAGTTGCTCTTAGCGCACCATTGTTTACTAACTGGAGATGAGAGCGCAGACTGAGCCAGTGTGGTTGTGTGTTGGACAGTTGGAGGTATTCCTGACCCAGCGGCTGAGTGAGATGGGAGAGGAGGGCAATGTGGTGGCCATGTGTCAGTTCCAGCTGGCCCCCTCCATCATCCAGGGGCAGACCTGCCAGCGCATCCAGGAGATGCTGGCTGAGGTGCGCCACCTGTTGCAACGGCTGACCAACCTACGGATGCAGCACCTCTTCATGATCCAGGCCTCGCCACGGTGAGTCTTCGCCACAACACTACAACTGTCAGCTTCATCAGTAGTCATCTCTATCATCTTCTCAGACCTCTACAACAACCAGTATTGCCATTAGCTGGTTCCTTGTAAAGGGTATTCAGGGGAACTCCCCATGCTGAGGCGGTGTGTGTGTCCCAGGTACGTGGAGCGTGTCTCGGAGGTCCTGAGGCAGAAGCTGAAGCAGGCAGACATCCTCGTGCTGAAGCGGGCCACACTGGCCGAGAAGAGACAGGAAGCTCTGGAAGAGCAGGCCACCCTGGAGCCCCGCATTGACCTCCTGGCTCAGCGCACCCACCAACTCCACAAACTGGTACTGTCCATCTGTCTCTCTCTCGTATGTTTCTGTCTGGTAGATTACAATGACGACAGGCAAGTGTGGGACCCACCTGACCTGTGACTTACTTGTGTTGTGTTTTACAGATCGAAGCGGACATTTCAAAACGCTACAACAACCGCCCTGTCAACCTAATGGGAGTCAATGTGTAGCTGTTGTAGTTCACCCAGATTTGTATCATCGTCGTAGCTCCCTAGAAAAAATAAATGTTTAATTTGATGTAAAGGTGTGTTGTTATGAATACTTTTTTCATTATCTGCTGTAAACAACTCTTCAAATAATATACTGACATTGTTGTACCTGTTTTTAAACCGCTCCTAATGTTGCTAGGCAATATAGATAGATGTGAAACAGAAATAAGAACAAGGTCGGGAGTGAGTATACACATTCTGCACTTGAATGAGACGCACAATGTCAACTCCCCGTACCGTTACACAATTCTTGATCTAAACCTCAGCCTTCTCCTTGAGCTCTTTGTTACTGCAGCCTAAGATTCTAACATGTTGTGATCTCCTTTTCACCCCTGGGCAGCTAGCTGCATAATCACACTCCCAAAGCTCATGATGATCGCAAGATTGAGAGGCTAATGGCCAGTATCATTGAATCTCAACAGATGGATAAAAGGGAGGGAAAGGAGAGTAGATGGTTTACATGGGACTAATAACACATTATTCTGTGAAGCTGCTTTAAAGGGGTTTCTTTTGATATCACACAGACAAAGAAAACCACTTATGGATAACGCTGAGGCTGAGTCAGTATTGTTGAAATGATCTGCACTGTATCCCAATATCGATGCATGTTATTGTCATGCAAATACCCTAGATGATGATGGTGGTGATAAGCAGGGTGTACAGTTCCCCAGAAAAATCCAATGGAGACGAGAATTTAACATTTATCAAACCAATCCAACATTAGAACAATATCTCAATTTCATGGAAATATGTTAGAAGTTTCTCATTAGTTAGCTAGTCAAGTTTGATTATTTTATAGAAATCAATTTTAATCCGCCTCCAAAACAATGTTAAGGACCCTGGGACTGAAAACCTCCCGCTGCAACTGGATGCTGGACTTCCTGACGGGCCGCCCCCAGGTGATGACGGTAGGAAATAACATATCCTCCACGTGGCCACGCACGACTCCCAACACCATTAAGTTTGCTTACGACACAACGGTGGTAGGCCTGGTCACCGACAACAATGAAACAGCCTATAGGGAGGAGGTCAAAGACCTGGCAGTGTGGTGCCAGGACAACAACCTCAATGTCAGAAAGACAAAGGAGCTGATCGTGTACTACAGGAAACGGAGGGTTCAGCACGCCCCCATTCGAAACGACGGGGCTGTAGTGGAGCGGGACGATAGCTTCAAGTTCACTAAAGATCTATCATGATCCACACACACCAACACAGTCGTGAAGAGTGCACGACAACGCCTCTTCCCCCTCTGGAGGCTGAAAAGATTTGGCATCTACAGCTGTACCATTGAGAACATATTGACTGACTGCATCACCACTTGGTAAGGCAACTGCTTGGCATCTGACCGCAAGGCACGACAGAGGGTAGTGTGTGCTGCCCATTACATCACTGGGTTCGAGCTCCCTGCCTTCTATTTTTGTTCAGCATAGTTAGTCCGTGAAGTTATTTGGCTATCTGCATTGGCCCTTTTTCCACAAGCTTTTTTTGCCTCCTCACATGCTGCTGCTGTTTATTATCTATCCTGTTGCCTAGTTACTTTATTCCTAGTTATATGTACATACCTCAGTTTCCTCATACCCCTGCACACCGACTCGGTACTGTCTTGGTGTGCTTGGACCATGTTAGTTTGTTGGTGATGTGGACACCAAGGAACTTGAAGCTCTCAACCTGCCCCGTCGATGAGAATGGGGGCGTGCTCAGTCCTCTTTTTCCTGTAGTCCACAATCATCTCCTTTGTCTTGATCACGTTGAGGGAGAGGTTGTTGTCCTGGCACCACACAGCCAGGTCTCTTACCTCCTCCCTATAGGCTGTCTCGTCGTTGTCGGTGGTCAGGCCTACCACTGTTGTGTCATCTGCAAACTTAATGCTGGTGTTGGAGTCGTGCCTGGCCGTGCAGTCATGAGTGAACAAGGAGTACAGGAGGGGACTGAGCACGCACCCCTGAGGGGCCCCTGTGTTGAGGATCAGCGTGGCGGATGTGTTGCTACCTACCCTTACCGCTTGGGGGCGGCCCGTCAGGAAGTCCAGAATCCAGTTGCAGAGGGAGGTGTTTAGTCCCAGGGTCCTTAGCTTATTGATGGGGGCACTATGGTGTTGAATGCTGAGCTGCAGTCAATGAATAGCATTCTCACATAGGCGTTCCTTTTGTCCAGGTGGGAAAGGGCAGTGTGGAATGCAATAGAGATTGCATCATCTGTGGATCTGTTGGGGCGGTATGCAAATTGGAGTGGGTCTAGGGTTTCTGAGATAATGGTGTTGATGTGAGCCACGACCAGCCTTTTCGAAGCACTTCATGGCTACAGAAGTGAGTGCTACGGGTCGGTAGTCGTTTAGGCAGGTTACCTTAGCGTTCTTGGGCACAGGCACTATGGTGGTCTGCTTAAAAGATGTTGGTATTACAGACTCGGACAGGGAGAGGTTGAAGATGTAATTGAAGCCAGTTGGTCAGCGCATGCCCGCAGTACACATCCTGGTAATCCGTTTGGCCCTGTGGCCTTGCCAATGTTGACCGGTTTAAAGGTCTTACTCACATCGGCTGCGAAGAGCGCAATCACACAGTCTTCCAAAACAGCTGGTGCTCTCATGCATGTTTCAGTGTTATTTGCCTCGAAGCGAGCATAGAAGTTGTTTAGCTCGTCTGGTAGGCTCGTGTCACTGGGCAGCTCTCGGCTGTGCTTCCCTTTGTAGTCTATAATGGTTTGCAAGCCCTGCCACATCCGACAAGCGTCAGAGCCGGTGTGGTACGATTCGATCTTAGTCCTGTATTGACGCTTTGCCTGTTTGATGGTTCGTCTGAGGGCATAGCAGGATTTCTTATAAGCTTCCGAGTCCCACTCCTTGAAAGCGGCAGCTCTAGCCTTTAGCTCAGTGCAGATGTTGCCTGTAATCCATGGCTTCTGGTTGGGGTATGTACAGTACATACGGTCACTGTGGGGACGGCATCATCGATGCACTTATTGATGAAGCCAATGACTGATGTGGTGTACTCCTCAATGCCATCGGAGGAAACACGGAACATATTCCAGTCTGTGCTAGCAAAACAGTCCTGTAGCTTAGCATCTGCTTCATCTGACCACTTTCTTATTGATCTAGTCACTGGTGCTTCCTGGTTTAATGTTTGCTTGTAAGCAGGTATCAGGAGGATAGAATTATGGTCAGATTTGCCAAATGGAGGGCAAGGGAGAGCTTTGTATGTGTCTCTGAGTGTGGAGTAAAGGTGGTCCAGAGTTTTTTTTCCCTCTGGTTGCACATTTAACATGCTGATAGAAATTTGGTTAAACGGATTTAAGTTTCCCTGCATTAAAGTCCCCGGCTACTAAGAGTGCCACCTCTGGGTAAGCGTTTTCTTGTTCGCTTGTGGCAGAATACAGCTCATTTAATGCTGTCTTAGTGCCAGCCTCTGACGGTGGTGGTATGTAAAACAGCTACGAAAAATACAGATAAACTCTCTAGGTAGGTAGTGTGGTCTACAGTTTATCATGAGATAATCTACCTCAGGCGAGCAATAGCTCGAGACTTCCTTAGATATCGTGCACCAGCTGCTATTTACAAAAATACATAGTCCGCCGCCCCTTGTCTTACCAGAAGCCCTGCCGGTGCAGCGTATAACCAGCTAGCAGTATGTTGATAGTGTCGTCGTTCAGCCACATCTCCGTAAAGCATAACATATTACAGTTTTGAATGTCCCGTTGGTATTTTAATCTTCCGCGTAGGTCATCTATTTTATTGTCCAAAGATTGCACGTTTGCTAGCAGAATGGAAGGAAGTGGGGGTTTATTCGATCGCCTACAAATTCTCAGAAGGCAGCCCGCCCTCCGGCCCCTTTTTCTCCGCCTCCTCTTCACGCAAATCATGGGGATCTGGGCCTGTTCCCGAGAAAGCAGTATATCGTTTGCGTCGGCCTCGACAGACTCGTTAAAGGAAAAAAATGATTTTGCCAGTCCGTGTTGAGTAATCGCAGTCCTGATGTCCAGAAGTTATTTTCGGTCATAAGAGACGGTAGCGGCAACATTATGTACAAAATAAGTTTAAAAAATAAGTTACAAACAACGCAAATAAACAAACAAAAAAACACAATCGGTTGGGGGCAAGTAAAACGTTTGCCTTCTTCTCCGGTGCCATCTTACAAACCGTGAAGAGGGCACGACAAAACCTATTCCCCCTCAGAAGACTGAAAAGATTTGGCATGGGTCCTCAGATCCTCAAAAGGTTCTACAGCTGCACCTTCGAGAGCATCCTGACTGGTTGCATCACTGCTCGGCCTCCGACCGCAAGGTACTACAGAGGGTAGTGCGAACGGCCCAATACCTCACTGGGGCCAAGCTTCCTGCCATCCAGGACCTCTATACCAGGCGGTGTCAGAGGAAGGCCCTAACAATTGTCAAAGAGTCCAGCCACCCTAGTCATAGACTGTTCTCTCTGCTACCGCACGGCAAGCGGTACCGGAGCGCCAAGTCTAGGTCCAAGAGGCTTCTAAACAGCTTTTACCCCAAGCCATAAAAACACCTAATCAAATGGCTACCCAGACTATTTGCATTCCCCCCCCCCCCCCCCCCCCCCCCCCCCCACACACACACACTTTCACAGCGCTGCTACTCTCTGTTATCATCTATGCATAGTCACTTTAATAACTCCACCTACATGTACATATAACCTCAACTAACTGGTGCCCCCGCACATTGACTCTGTACCGGTAGCCCCTGTATATAGTCTCGCTATTGTTATTTTACTGCTGCTCTTAAATTACTTGTTACTTTTATTTCTTATTCTTATCTGTATTGTTTCTTAAACTGCATTGTTGGTTAGGGGCTCGTAAGTAAGCATTTCACTGTAGTCTATACCTGTTGTATTCGATGCATGTGACTAATAAAATTAGATTTGATTTACTGGTACCCCATGTATATAGCAAAGTTATCGTGTGTATATTATTACCTTTATTATTACGTGTTAGGACTTTTCTATTGATCTTTTCTTTCTCTCTGCATTGTTGGGAAGGGCCCATAAGCATTTCACTGTTAGTCTACACCTGTTGTTTATTTAGCATGTGACAAATAACATCTGATTTGATTTGAATGTATTATAAGCATACTGATAATTCTAGCAGTGGAGTGGACAGATGTTGGGCCTTTGTAGCCCCAAAGACTAGGGTTGCCAAGGCAACTGGCCCAGTGTCCCCTGCTGTTGTCACTCTTGGTCATTGATCGCCTCTCATCTCACCAGCTCTCTCTGCTGGCATTGTCTGTGCACATACATACCCTCTTTAAAATATACTAAATATATTTTCTTATGTCTTTTATTGATGATGCAGTATAATGGAAAAACTGCAAATTGCCAGATACCTATTTTGTTCAATCCAGTCATTTATCAGGTTGTCATTGCAACAAAAAAAACATGAACACATCATGGGGCTCATCATACAGTTAATTTTCAAAGGCATTGAGAATATGCTAACACTTGTTCATCATTGATTTTGCAAGGTCCAATCTTTTGCAAATGAATATCTTAAGAATACAAAATTCAAAAACAATTGGCATTTATTTATAATCAGGACATAAAGTTCACATATGCTACAGTATTATGCTTTATCTAGATCTACAGCAACCAGAGGTCAGGGTGAATGCAAAGTTTGAATTCATGTTTGACTGAACTGAGGACAAACTTGCGTTCTGCATGATCACCTATTCAAATCTCAACCTCTCCCTAACGTCAGCAGTCGAACATGGTTCATTGAAGTAAAAAAAAAAAAAAAGTAAAATATTACCTCCATGCATTTGTCAATTATCCATAATCAGATATTTCACCTTTGATCCTTGACAAAATCCATGTTAACAATACTTGTTCTGGGGCAGGGGAGGTCAAAGCTGGAATCCATATTACCCAACAGTGGAGGCTTCTTCCTCAGCCTCGTTCTGCAGTTTCTGCCGGATATACCCTTTAATTTCCGCATCTGTCTTTCCAGGAAAAAAATACTGAACTGTCCCTGTGGACATAGTCACATGAAATGTACATTTGCGTGCGGAACTCCCTTAAACAGATATTATTACAGTTGTGCATAACACGTGTTTTTTCTCTCATGTACGTCAATTCATAGAGGTGGTTGAAGGTTAGAAAACTAGGTCAGGAACAGTTAGGAAACAGTGACAATAGAGTTATTATGCAAGTCAAAACCAAAGGCTACAACGATTGTAGATATTTATTTAAGACATTCCAACTATCTTTTTCAAACAATAATCAAATAAACATTAGCCTAATAATGCATTTTGCACTGAACCTCAGTGTTCTGCGCTGTCTTTATTATGTCTCCCAATAAGGTATGTTGAGGGAAAGGCTGCTTACTCAGTATGGCCTGGACCTCCTCAGTAGGGAGAGCAGGTTTGGTCTGAGACCTCTTGTTGTACACCAGCCCTGAGATGGAGTGGGAGGCTAGGCAGTCCCTCTCATACAGCTCTCGCAACAGGTCATTGGTCAGTTTCTGAGCTGTAGTGCCAGTGTTGCATCGTTCCAACAGCTCTGGGGTAATGAACTGAGGACAAAATAAGATGTGTATATATAAGACTTGGAGACTGACAACCAGTTCAAAAGAGGCAGGGTGTGGGTGTAGGTCAAGATTTTTCTTTTACACCAAATATTCCAATGGGAAGATGAAAATAAGTGTTATTTCTGGTAGGTCCAGCCCAGGTAGTACCTCATCCATTTATTTAAATGTTGTATCCCATTTCGTGCCTCTTGAACATGACCCAAAAATTAGTGTAGTGGTTTATCTGTACCTCAGTGAAGAGTCCATCCCTATGGTGCCTGTGTAGTTTCTGGGGTAAGGCCCCCTGTTTCTCCCACTGCCCATTCATCCCAGTTGGGCAGGCCAGTAAATCTGGGGTCATGGCATCTCCACTGACAAGTCCTACAGTTAGGCTAGGACGTGATGCTTGGACAGACGTCTTGCTGTCCTCATTCGACCACCTCTGGGTCTTTTCTATCAGGGCTTTAAGGTTTCTGGACAGCTCTCCACAAGCTGTCGAGTCATCCACACAAAATGTCCTAAACATTTAACTTCACTCTGGATCAAATGTGTAAAGTTTCAAGAGGATTTCATTCATTCATTTTAATCTCCTCACCTGTAAGGCACTGAATTTGGTCTTTCAAGCTTTCCATCTCTCTTTGCATGCAAATCACCATAGGAATGAGTTTCATCTTTGAGTATGACTGCAGAAACTCTGACTCCTGCAATGACAATGCAAAATCAGAATTGGATGTTGGGTATTGGAAGGAATGTTCAAGATAACATCACATCACAAATTGTCCACACCTGTACAGAAGGAGTGGGTTGTGTGTGTGTATAGGCATACCTCTGAATTGGAATTGCTGTCCCTCAGGTGATACAAGTTAGGATTGCCCAGCTCAAAAGCCTGTAAAAAATAGGATTTCAAAGTTTGTATACAGTTATCATCCAAAGTTTTAACTATTTTATTACCATTACGAACTTTCTCTGAAATAAGACATTGACAAGTAACTTTCATAGCCTATTTCATGAGATACCCTTAATAACAGGACAACATAAAAAATGACTGCTTTGAAGTTGTGACATAAAGTAACAAAACATATAAATGCACACTACACACAGTCCAAAAAAGAGCTGCCTTTTGTTCAATGGAGAAGCAGTTCCTTTAGTACCATGTTTAACCCCGTTGTTCTCCATGCTTGCACCCCAAGCCTAGTGTCCATTGGTCAAATCACAGCTAACAACAACATATGCCATACTTGGTGGTGCATTTATTATTGAATAGACATGTTTCAAGATATACAGTATGTAACTGTATAAGTAACAAACCCTTATCCACTTCTGGAAGCCGGCTGAGGATGAAGAATTTTCGTCGACTTTCTCTTTATCAAGATACATCTGTTTTCTTCTTTTCTGCACCCCATGCTGTTAGACAGTTATGGCATGATTAAGTTAAAACGCGTTTATTCAAACTCACAGCAGTTGTTGATATTTTAAGATCAAAACATTTTATGGCAATAGGCTACTCTTACAAAGCTTACATCTACTTTTTGAGTCCCGTCTTCATCTCCTTCACTTTCGTAGTCAAGGACTCGTTTCGCCTTTGATTTCCTTCTCATATTTCTATTCCATTAATTGCCTTGCAGAAAAACTGTGCCCAGCATACTGCACGTGTTCAAAATATTGGGGAATACTGATAAGTGAAAGTGTCCTGGGTAAACGGAGGAGGGTAACGCAGGAGGGGACGCTTGCTGTCGTTCTTCTACTCCAGAACCATCGTGCGAAGACATCCCCTTTGATGCCCAATCCCCATACTGAGAATCGCCTAAACAGAGAGAGGGACTGAGCATTTTATACACTGAGGCGTAACGTGGCACTGTTACTTTGTAGCCGTGAATGATTCGATAATGATTTGTATCCCTCTCAAAGTTACATTGTACCTTTTGCTACCTAATACGTCACTTTGGGGTGATGATAATCAGAAAAGTACTTTTAATTTTACCAATAAGAATTGGAAGAGTATTTTCATTCCTTTTTCTTTCTATTATAATTATTGACACTATCAAAGCATATTTTTTTTGATGCATGCATGCATTGCATTAAACAGTCAAGGCAATACTTTTGTTGAGAGATGATATGCTTGTGTGGTGATGTAACTGAGAAATTCGTCACAGTTTCAGTTAATTTGCTACAAATTGATAGTTCATAAACATATTTTCTTGAAAAGAAGATGCATTCTTTGAAATACTGGTCGATTGATAGTTTAGAAAAAGACCATTACATTCACAGAAAAGACTAAGAGAAATATGTATTCATAGTGTATTACAATGGCTTTACTGTATGTCCCACAAAATACAAAGAGCATATATGCTCTCCAAAAATAGATTTAATGACACATCATGATGCACTTGAGCAATGTCTACAAGCCAAATTGAAGTTGATAACTGTGATAAAAATAATATTTTTCAACAACTTTTTGTCCACATCCTGGATATGTATCAATCCAATCTTAATTAAACTTTTAATAAATTGTCAAAAAAGGTTAATTAAACAGTGGATGTTTTGCCTGCTTAAATGTGCTCTCTTGCCATCTGGTGGCATCCATCCATCATGATCACTCACAAAAATCCATTATCCTTTACTCAAATACCGATTTTGTCTCTGTGGAAATTAACTGGCGGTCTCTTTGAGTAACAAA